>NW_020799095.1:84499926-84634209 GCF_003259725.1 Athene cunicularia | reverse complement strand
TTTTTTTTTTCTTGTTGTCTCCCAATCATTTTAATTTAGCAGTTTTTCTCAGATCAGAAAGCTTAATTTGTTATACACAGCATACCAAAAAAAAAAAAAAAAAAAAAAAAAAAAAAGAGGTTGAGGGGGATTTGCTAGTTCATTTTACATATGAAAAAAGAAATCTAAGGAATGCAGGTAATGACAAAAGATGGAAAAAACAAAACTTAAAAGAAAACTTAAAATAACTATGAAGTTTACTCCCCAGCACTGATATGGTGTATTTAGCTTTTAAAAATTACAGTATTTTTGAAAGGGGGACGCGGGGGGTTTTGGTAATTTTTTCAATTTGTCAATTTTGTGACATAAATATTACCCTTTGTCATTTTGCTAGGATGAGAGGAGACTGAGCAATGATTTGCTGCTTCCATCTAAAGCATAAAGTTTTGGGGTTTTTTTGAAAGTTAGTTTTTCATTTCATTAACTGTGAGGTCAATGTGCATTTTTCATATAAAACAAACCCGATTAGCCAGTGTGTTCACTTCGTTTTGTACTTTCCCCAGACTTTTTAAAAATCACAACAAAATACTTATGCAATCTAATTATAAGGTAACATAAAAAGGAAAGCAGAAAAACACCTCGGCTTCCACAGCAGTGGTATCCTTTCTGAGCTCGTGGCAGTGGTTACAGTGAACATAAAAGAGCTTACCAGCTGACAGACAAGGTACTACATGGATACAACATACACACATCATCAGACAGACCCCACCAGCGTGAGGAAGTTCAGACTGACCCAATCTCCGAGCCCAAGGCAGTGACGGGCTCTTTGGAGGGTGTAGGTATCAAACCACCTTCACTCTAGTCTAACTCCACCCATCAGCAAGTGAGATGAGTTTGGTCAATGTACTTAGGCTTTTCTGTACATTTTTAGATACTAAAATACAGTAATTGCAAGGATTCATTTTTTTCAGATGACAAAACGTTTACCTAAATTCTTCCTTTATTGTTTGTTTGTTGCAGCTTGTGCACTGGCTTTTGGGTTGGCAAACCACCTCAATACTAACTTCAGGATGTATTTTGCATGTTACCAGCTGGGAGGTATGGTAGCCTAGCATACAAAGAGGACTATGGGTTAGAAAATCTTTGCTAGTTACAGTTATATATGTGTTAATTACATGTTTGGGGTTTCTTTCAGTAATTACTAACTTGTCAGGCTCCTGGGCTTTTTCCTGAGGTGAGCTGAGAAGCTGCAGCAGCTTTTCCCTCCCAGAGCCAAGTGCCAGCAAGTGACTGGCCGGCTGTGCAGAGGACCTGCACGGCGGAGGACCTGCTGCTTTCTTATCAAATCCCCTCAGACTCAGGGGACATTCCCAGCATAGGGTTTTGCTGGTCTGGGCTGGAGCTAGGCGCTAAGTGTGTGGGCTTAGAGAGCAGCTGTAGCCGAGCTGTGGGGTGGGAGGCGAGTGTGGTCACCCTGTTCCAGGCTTGGAAGAGCCTCCCTTTTCCTCACCTTAGACTTACATGCAGTTTTAGGAGTAACAGCCCTGTGTCTATTCACGGCCAGAGAAAGGCAACGGCCAGAAAGCCTGCTTGCTTTGCATGAGGGCAAGGATGCAAGTGATCAACCAGCTCTATATAAGGGAGGGGGATGTTGAACTAAAGCTTCCTGAAGCACTGCTGCTGACTGTGACTCTAAAGGATACCTGAAGCAGATCTGAGCTAGGGAGGGAAGTGGCAAAGAGGGAAACACTTGGGCACCAAGCTCCTCTCTTCCCCTCAAAAGAAAGAGGGCTCTTGGAGTATCAACTGCTCAGCTGCTTTTGCTGGGGAGTTGGAAGGCGCACTTTTGGTCTGAGGGGCTGGGAGAGGAGGAGGGTGAGTGGGTGAAATGCAGAGCTGTTTATGGGAGTAAAGCTTTGGGTTTCCTAACTGCAGTGTGTATCTGTCCCCATGGATGAGCAGCTCGGAATTTTTCTAACCCTTGCAGCAGAGTTGCTCTTTGCAGAGAGGAGAGCATCCTTGTGCTGCTAGCCACGCTACTCACAATTTACTCGCACAGCAGGATTTACATTAAGAATATTGAATCAGGGAATCTGAACTCCAGTGTACACACTCGACTTGGGTTGTAGGAGTTACATCTACATCTTTGTAGATTTTGAAAAACTCAGTTTATGCAGTTGGATTTTTTAGTATTTTTAACTCAGCATTATTCTGGGAGGGGGGCATACAGAAAGAGAATGCAGAGTTCAATGTTTCGGTGGCTTCAAATTTGACTACCTTGCTACTGATAGGGGGGGGTGTTTGAGTCTGAGCTTTGTCCTGCACCAGTAGGGAGAATAGGTCCCACAGGCTAAATGCTGGTGTTGGTAGCAGCCATTCGAACTCCCAGTTTCTGCTGTACTAGCACAGGTACAATTAAAGCAATAATTTGCTCTGCTTCACATTTATTACTGGTGGTAATACGTAAGGTAAAGTATGTCAGGTTAGCTAACAGCTGTCCTGTGACAGCGGGGAGTTTCCCAAACCAACTGTAGATGCAACAAAATTGAATGTGAAAGCAGATGAGGCAGCCTTCATACAAAATCTCATGGTGCCAATTTTACACTGTCCCTTTGAAGACCTACGCTTTATAAACACACACCCCAATGTCCACATCCTGCATTACACAAAAGTGGTGAAAGGAATAAAGCTCGAGTGTGGCTCTGGTGGTCCTGTTAGCTCTGTGAATGAACCTCTCGTCAAAATGGCAGTAAAATAATATCTTCAGGAAACTGCTCTTCAACAGGAGCAAGTGCTGCTGGCTACAATTCATTTATAATCCAAAGTCAAACATTGCACAGGAAACTTAGACTGTGGTTCTTTCTTAATAAAAGCTAGAAGATGGAATTGGATAATGAAAATCCAGTTACTACAGTGGAGACCAGTTAAGAGAGAAGATTTTACAGGAGAAGACGCTTCTATTGCAAACAAGCTAGGACACATTCTACTCATACAGAGGTCAGTACTCGGATAACCAATACAGAATCAAAACAATACTTTAGAAATATTTAAAATCTCTGTTTTGGTATTGTATCAACATACTTATATATCTATAATTTAGAGGATATTATGTACATATTTGACACCAGATTGCAATAAAAGTCTTAAAACAGTTTGATAAATTATTCTATAGATGCTACTTTGGTTGAAGGATAGTTTAAAGATACACACAGAACATCGCAGGAACACTGTGGATAGATTTATTTTTTACATCCTATGCTGCTTTAAGACATTGATTTATGCAGAAATACTGGCCCTGGAAACCAAGTCCACAAGAATGAGAGATCTTGTGGGGGAGAGGAAAAAAAAAAAAAAGTCCACCTTACCCTGAATTGTCATATGGCTTTTAGTTATTAGAATTATTATTTTGACATACCAGACTATACCTTGGGCAGTCTAGGAACTGTAGTCAGCTCTTCCCCAACACTTTATTTCATGCCAATATCTTTGAAAGAGATGCCAGTACTTGTGGCAGGTTTAGGACTGACAAACACTGAAACTGGTTCCCAGAACGCACCGGCCGTGGCAGCCTAGATCTGCCTCACAGAAACCTGCCCAAACACCTAAACCCCAGCTAGAGCAGACCTCCCTCTTGCCTGAAAGTTTCTTGGTTCTTCCTCCAGTGCAACTGCAAACTAGCATTTCTGCTGTGGTGGCACCTAACTGGACAAGAATCTCTCTTGTGAAAGGAGAAATCTGGAACAGTGTCACTTATTTTAAAATGAAAAAGCCACCTTAATGTCCTATGTTACCTTAGAGCTTAATTTATTATACATTACTTTAAGAGTCTTCATTTACAAATGAACTCACTTCATCTAAATACAGTTTCAATACATGATACATAATAATATATGATGGTTTATTGTAGATGATGATAACAAATGACTTCTATCTAGAAATTCAACAGGAAGAAATAAATTGTTTCTGGTTTCACAGGGTATAGATAGAGTATCCGTGGTATATGACTGCTGAGAAGTTTTCTTCTTTGCAAAAGTATTAAAAGACCTCATATATATCCCATTCCATCAAAAGAATCATTAAACAGTAATAAACAGAAGTGTGAGAGTTCACAGGTTTTTCTAAAGTGAGTCAAACAGAGGTTTGTTCACTAGAGTTTCTGTCTCTGGTGAGCAGCTCACTGCAACTCCATTAATAAGAAGTGCATTATTTTATTTGCATGCTTTAGCTGTCTTGAAGATCTTAAATTGTTATCTTCTGAGATCCAGATGCATGCCATATGGTGTTTGTGCAACTAAAAATGAAGGGGTCTATTCTCGTCTCGATGTGTGGGGAATCCCTGAACACCAAGAGAAGAACATATCCTTAAGGGTTAAAGGAGGGAACACATTTTTATTTGTTACAGGGCTTACGGAAATGACTTCTACTTGCTACAAAGAATATAAATCAAAAGAGCTGTAGGTTGTAGGCTTATCTTAGGTTTCACGATGCCACCCCTCAATATATCCTTCCCTAGGAAAATATTTTCAAACTGAGTTATAAAAAGTAATACTTTTTGTTTGCTGTAACACAGAGCTGCACAAACATCCTTTTCCTCCATTGAGACATTTACAGTGGCTTGTAGTGGTGCACTACAGAACCAGGCTGGAGAGGAGGTAGACCTGCTAAGACTGCAGTCCCCCCAAATAAATCACACACTTTCTACTATCTTAACAGCAAACATAGTTAAACACAAAGATTGATTCAGATCACAGTATTTTTCAGGGGACAAAGAAAAAAAAAAAAAAGGCAGTAAAATACATAGATACTCCCCTTCCCCACAATATATTGCCTCAGACCACCATTTACAAGTAGATCTATGAGACAGCACTATATCCATTGCACTTTCTTCTCAGGATAATTGCAAATAAAGGTGGGATCAATTTAATATTTTTCTAAATAATCATATCAAAACTGATAGAGACTTAAGCCATCGCAATGCTTAGCTAAAGAGCCAGTGCCTTCATTAATTCTGGCACTGAGAAGTGGAGAAACAGATAGTCTCACCCCATCTCATTAGGAAATGCTTTTTACAAATTTGTGATGCTCTCTCTGAAAAAATAAATCCTGTGCCTCTTTTAGCAACCAAATGTCATTTTAATATCAACTCTGAGTGGCAATTTCCAGTTAGCAAATTAAATCTGTTTTGCAATCTGTTTCACTATATTTGCCATTTAGGACAGTAAAACGGGTCTGTACAAAGTATTTTCTTCTAAGGAATTTATGACTGTCATTTCATTTAATTTATCCGCCTATATTTTAGGTGGATGCTAATGTGAATATTCAGATTTTTCAGCTTTTGTCATTCAACATGTACCTGGAATTGCACCGGATTAAGCTCCTTTCCGTATAAACCAATAGCAAACACATGTTCTAATGATACAGATTTTACAAATCATTTAGAACTGAATAATACTATGCAAAATGGACACTGCGAAGCAACTTTCTGGATCTATCCAGGACAGACATTTGCTGGAGAGCAGACAGAGCAATCTCGCAGAAGCGTTATCACTTACAAAGCAAACTTACCTTGCATTAATGAGGTACTGTGCTAAGCTGATGTTTGCAGGGGATCCTGTGATTGTAACTTGTCGTTCTGCGGAGCCTTCTGTGGCATTAGCAATCTTGATCTGCGCTCCTGACATCTGCCTGATTTCATTTATCTTACTGCCTTGTCTGCCAATAATGCAGCCTATTAACTGGAGCGGGACAAAGATTGAGATTAGTGCCACAGACACAAGCAAAAACCACTTAACTGCAATTTGTAGTATTGCTAAAATATGGTTATGAAATGCTCAATATCAAAACAAAATATTTTTGCTGTGCTGTCTGGAAGGAATAACTAGAGCAGTCTATTGGCTCTGTGGTCTCTAAATCAAGTTGCACTGCTATGTGGTTATCAACTCAGTATCAAATTACTTAGCTGTCTTCGTGGCAGAAAACAACAGCGTGCTGTGGTGATGACAAATACAAAACACAGCCCGGCCCGATTTGTCAGTGGCATCAGCAAGCCAAGAACAGTAGCTGGAAGTCAGGTTGACCACCCAAAGCTGCCGCTGTGCAGCTCTGCACCCTTCCAGCATGCTGCTGGTCCTAGACCTCCCCGGGCACACGTGGTCCTCACTTGGCCAGATCCTGTGCTATTAAAGTCAGTGGGATTTACAGCTCTGTAAACTGCAGGCAGAAGCAGGTGTAGGATGAGACTGAAATTTGTCTGTGTTCCTTTACAGAAACTTATCAAAACTCATATTTCATGAATAAAACTGAGACTGAGTTTTGTGTATGTATCCCTAGATACTCTCAATTTTTCTGGTAAAATTTCATTGGTGTTATCTGTAATTGTTTTAAAGGTTGTTTAAATGCTTGTGGTGGAGTCACAAGCTTTTGGAAGCTGTGTGCAAGACTTCAAGAAAGCGTTCAGCAGTTGCACTGGGGTAAAGGAGTGTGATAGCTGTGCCAGGCTGTTGCTCCTCTGGCACACGGAGACCGCCAGAGCAAGTGGGCACCAAGCCAGCAGCTGAGGCTGAGAGTTTTGGCTCCTGTAAGGGTGAGAAGGGGGACTTTAGTTTTGTGTTAAGGAAGGATGGTTGCTGAGCAGCTCAGCCATGGCCAGAATGGGTAGAAAATGGAAACTCCACTCTTCAGGTCTATTGACACTGGGATGATGCTGCCAGTTTGGCAGAAAGATGTGCCGAAGTGCAGAGACTGCCTTCCCCTCCCACTTTTCCCACTGCTTCAGACCGTGATGTGTTACCTTTTCTGGTACTATAGTACTTGGAGTATCTTGCCAGAAACAGATTCACATTGTTGAGACATTTTATCAAAAGAAGAAAAAAACTCCTGCAACATAATCTTTGCTTCATGCTCAAGGACAAGAAAGAAGCCAAAACAGAGATCAAGCATAAGATCACCCATGAAGGAGAAAAATGGAATTTCAGGAAATGCACACAGGATTTCCAGTCCTATTCAAACAGCAGATCCTTATCCCAAGGATCTCTCTTAGTGTGTGATTGCATGTGCCAGTGCAGAGGACTATGTCCTCTGTTGGCTTTCACAGCCCAGAAAGCCAACTGTATCCTGGGCTGCATCAAGACAAGTGTGGCCAGCAGGTCAAGGGAGGGGATTCTCCCCCTCTACTTCACTCTCCCGAGACCCCACCTGCAGTGCTGTGTCCAGCCTTGGGGCCCCCAACAGAAGGACATGGACCTGTTGGAGCAGGTCCAGAGGAGGCCATGAAGATGTCCAGGGGGCTGGAGCACCTCCCCTGTGAGAACAGGCTGAGAGTTTTGGGGTTGTTCAGCCTGGAGAATAGAAGGCTCTAAGGAGACCTTATAGAGGGCTTCCAGTACTTAAAGGGGGCTACAGAAAAGATGGGGAGGGACTCTCTATCAGGGAGTGTAGAGATAAACCGAGGGTAACAGTTTTAAACTGAAAAAGGATAGATTTAGATTAGATGTAAGGAAGAAATTATAAGGGTGGTGAGACACTGGAAGAGGTTGCCCAGAGAGGCTGTGGCTGTCCCCTCCCTGGAAATGTTCAAGGCCAGGTTGGACGGGGCTTTGAGCAACCTGGGCTAGTGGAAGATGTCCCTGCCCATGGCAGGGGGGTTGGAAAGAACCTGTCTCTTGTGTGCATGAACATGCCTTCATATGCTAGCTGCCAGCACCACAGGGATCCCTCAGCGTCCACTTCCCATGCCTCAGTCTCACTGCCCTCCACAGTCTGCTGGTAGTGAAGGTGAAGCAGGAGAGAAGAGTGTCTATAGCGTAGGTGGTGGCACCAGTGCCAGCCAGTGGTGGGGAAAATAAAGGCAGTCCTACCAGAGCATCACTGTACAGCAAAGCTGGCAGCACTAGATCCACTCTTATCTGTTAAAACCTGGTGTCAGACTTCCGTAATTTTGTTCCCATGAAACATTTGCATGCCATACTGTAGCTGCAATGTACCCAAATCTGGTCAGAAGTGTTCACTACTTCACAAGCACAACAGAGCACAGGTCAGGGAAAAAGCTTTTGGTCATCTTTACTTGACTGTTAGGCAGAGTTGTTCCTCCAGATATCGGAGAGGCTTGAAATGGCCAACAGGAGTGGAGTATGTCAGTATTTCCTTCTGCTACAACCAGCATCTAACCATTTTTGAGATTATGATCTTGAAGCAAGTGGTGAAGAATCTGTCTGTTGTTACTGATGATCCTATGAAGGAGTGACCAGGATTTAGGCTCTGTGAAGCAGCTGTTATGGTGCCCGTCATGTCTTCAGATTCTTCTGATGTGCAGATCTGAATATGCTTCTGGCTGCTTTAATAATTATGTTGTGCCAACAGGAAAATGTGGACTGCACATATTCCCTCAGTCTATCCACAACAGAAGAGTGGAAATCTGATAAAATTCCATGGTGTAAAAACCATGCAAAAGTATATAAATATATATTATTTAGAAGAATTCCAAGCAGCCCAGTTTACAGGCACAGTTGTCATTGTGGCATTCAAAGCAGAGGAACTGTCTGGGACCACTGGTTCTTCAGGCACATTGTGAGATACGGTCTTACATGTCTGATTCACTGGCTCTGGGAAGGCACTTGCCGGGTCACTCAGGATGCTGCCACTTGTGTGCTGGGGGTTCTCCAATGAGGCTTGTAACCCAGGTGGGTTGGTACAAAGAACTGGAATCTCCTTGCTGACTTTGAGTTAGGTGGTGAGGATTCAGCAAACCAGCTGAGGATATTGGTATACAAGCATCTGGAAGCGAGGTCCAGTAACCTTTGGTCTGAAGCTCTCCAAAGCCACCCTTTGTTGCTGTGACAACGGGCTGCTTGAACATGCCCTGCAAGCCATGACATGACCTGCAGTTCATGCAGAATACACTTCTCCATTTGCCACACAGGAAGGACAGTAGTGATGGGGTACTTGGGCTCCCTCTGGGGTGCCTTTCCCATTATGTATTGCTTATGCTGAAATCTGTGCAGTATCTGAATATTCAAGACTGATTGGTTCTGGAAGAACTTCAAGGGACTGGTTTTCATCTACAAAGCTTTGATCAGTCAGACTATGGACATTTTGTTTTACATAAAAAGACATCCCCTGCCTTGCTTTGAGATGAAGCCATGTCAAATTGCATCCAAACACGTATCTCTCTTCAAGACTGACCTTCCTAATGCTGTCAGCTGCCTCCCACTGTCATTCTGTAGCTGGCTGTGTCACATGATTTGACAAGGCTATGTGTCCCACAAAAGCCCCACACCACAAAAGCAAGCTTCCCCAGACTTGGAAACCTGCTACCTTGCATGCGTGTTTCACAGACATGGGTTTGATGTTTTTTCAAGCTCAGCAGATGGAGTTAGGGAATGTGGAGAACAGTCAACATATAGTTGTTTTCAAGGACTTCAGGTGCTGCATTATTTTTGATGCTCACCTGCTTGCTCAACATACAGTGAGCCTTACTCCCACTTATGGAATAAATCAAGAGGAAAATCTTCAAAAAACAAGCAATAAAGCTGGCCCATGTGAAAGAGCAGCCAAACCTACTATATACTATACCAAGCCTACTATGCACTACAGTATAATACATATACTATAAAAATATATAATATACACATATGTACATAAAAACACACGCACACATAATATGTGTATGTATGTCTGCATGTATATATATATAGATATATTTAACTCTCTCAAGACTTGAGTGGAACAGCTCATATTAGATATGCACCTAGCCCAGCAGCCTGTTTCTGACTGGCAGTAGCAAAAATAAAGGATAAAAACAGTGTGAGATATAAAACAAAGTTGCCATTACTATCCCAAATCCCCACCTAAGGCTTACAGACTACCTGAACAGCAGCTGGTATCTCTGCCTTTATGATCAATAGTTCATGTGTCTGACAAACTTTTTTGAAGCCATTTCTCCTTCTTCTACCCAAGAAGGACCATAGCTGAGACCTGCAGAGCTTGCTCATATGTTGTGTATAAACATCACCATTTGTCTGTACACCTCAAAATTTCAGCTGATGTTCCCTCCCTCTTGGACTGTGAGCACCAGGAAAAAAATGCTTCACTTTCTCTACAGCACTTCTGATCTGTCTTCCCCTACATCAGTATACCTCATTTCTCCTCATGCCAAAAAACCCCAAACAAACCAATGCTAAAACAGGGATCCTACCTTTTGCCTTATTCTAAATTTACTTTGTCCTTTAGTAAAGTTCTGCTGGTACCAATGTAAGCAGGACTCAATCAGGAGTCTGGACTCTTAAAGGGTGGGACTGGAAGGTCTACTGTGATTACTCCTGCCCCAAACTCTTGATGCTGATGGTTTCTCTCAATACCCTATGCCATCACTGGTTCAGGTCTCTTCCATTTTTTTTCTTCCTTGCCCATAATGCTAAATAATATATGTTTTCCCATAATGCTAAAGTCACTGACAGAGCTTAATAATAATAGCTTCCTGCTGGGTGTTTCCTACAGGTTTGTTTCTCTACATCCCTCACACTGCGTCACTTCTGTGCAGCACTGGGAGCAATCAGACTTTCAGGTTTTGGTTTATTATCCAAGTCAAATGCTGTGGAGAATTGCTTGTCACAGGAAGTGGCATGGAGCTCACTTTCTTTTTAAATACTGGTAAAAAAAATCAGATTACTTTTTTATAACGAATGTAGTGCCGGTAAAAAAGGGCCAAGTAGCCTCTGCAACTTCATATCTGCTGTCCGGAGCAGAGGGGCTGACCATACCTGTCCCCAGGTGTACGTGCTTCCCCTTGGTTCCCCGCTGCAGAGCAAGTCCATTGGCTTTGGCAAAGCCTCTGCATTAGTTGAGCGAGCAGCTGCTATCATGAAGGAGACTCTTCAATTGCTTTTCATAAAGCTACAGGCTTTCTTCGTTCCAGGTTTAGGTTGGTTTGGGTTTTTTCAGTTAGAAATCCTAGGTTAGAAATTCTCTATAGGAAGAAACAGTCTCCTGAGGTATGATTACAGTTCTTTACAGACTTACTGCAGGGCCTGGAAAGAGATGTTTAAATACTCTGTGTCTCTTAAAAACAATAATGATAATAATTAACTTCACTTTCCTTGCCAGGATAATGCAAAATCTGGACTATAATAATTTCACAGGCTTTGCAAGAAAGCATACAAAAAACTGAGAAAACATGTTCAGAAATGAGCCTTCTTATTACTTGTTTTGTAACCCGAATGACTGCAGATTTGTGTGCGTTTCTGTTTATTGAGGGCCCTCCCTAAAGTGAGCAGCAGGTGGTTCTGGGGGGATTACTTTTAATGCTAAACAGTGCCTTGTCTCACAAATGGTCTCACTTCAATTCTGATGGATATTAAGTCTGCAAAATCTTTTTACTGATTCTTGACCTCACCTGGATAGGTCTACTTGAGGAATCAAATGCCATTTTCTTAGATCAAGGGGAGACAATGTGCAAACATAAAAAATGATTTATTTTTTTTTTCTTGCTAATGCATCCTTTTAAACACCGCTAATTGACAGAATCTGGTTAATTCTGTATTTTTGCTCTGGACATTGCTTCTCTATTACATGAGAGACTTTCAGCAGTAAGATAAATTTATTGAAGTTGAATCCACGGGTCCCTTGCCTTCCATAGAAATGCTTTGATTTACACTACTGCAGGACCTTTCCTAGCATATCTTGCATGGATTATTAAGTTTTGGACTAACCATTGCTTTTAAACCCTCTCATACAACTGGAAAGTTTCTGAGCCAGGGATGGACTTAGCCAGCACCTTGGTTTTGTAAGAAGATGGCACGTGTTCTCAGGACTTTTCTGGGAGAGGGCTGTAGGGAGGGTGAGGTGCACTTTCCCTGTAACATGTGGATGGTGGCTGACCTTGCTGGAAGTCACAGCTAGGGTTGGACACAGCTCTCATGTTCTCCTTAAGGGTTTGTGCTGATTCTCCCTACTGCAGGTAATGGCTTGGGGATCTGCAAAGCTCAGCCTCCCCAGCAACCACTGGTGGAAGAGGCAGTGCCATGTGGACCTCCCTGAAGCATCACATGGAGCTGATGCTGGATCTCACTGTTGGGTGCTCTGAGAGCACATGTGCGTTCCCCTCTGTTGTTTGCAGGGAAGCACTTTTGGCTCCATGGGAAAATAAAAGCAGTTCTTCAGTATGCCATTTCCAAATTGGATGGATTTAAATTTCTTTTTCTACGGAGTATTGATCAGTTTTATAGCTTTCTTAAAATGTTCTTGGTGCTTTCTGAGGGGGAAGTTGTTTTCCAGTTACTTGCCTCTGCCTGTCTCTCCCACATTGCGCAAAATATGCGCAATTTTTAATGAGACAGGGTTTTTTTTAATTATTGGTTTGTTCTTTTGCTCTCAATAGACATTTTAGGGGATTGGAACATGAAATCTTAAGACATCTATTATCTGTGTCTAATCAGCTACAACCACGGATACCATCCCTTCCGTTCCCTTAAGGACCTGCCACTGTTAAAGACACTTCATTCCGGGATTTATGTGAAACGCACCTATATTGTGTAACTTGGGCAGCAGCGGAAGGCCAAACAAGATCACAGCAAGGAAAGAAAGGCAATCAAATGCTCCTGTAAGAGGATTTGATGAGGAAAAGGAGATACTAGATAAGGATCAAAGTGACTTCTGAGAAGGACCTGGAGAAATGTCATCTGTGTTCTCTTTCTGGAGATACCCAGAAGTTACGAGAAAACCTAGAAAGGCAAATCTTCTGAATTCATTATTTGGAGAGGAAGACTCGCTTTTAACATGTGGAAAATAACTTTCTGTAAAATGTATTTCTTTGTTCTCCAGTATCTCTTTGATATTGAGAAACGGGTTAGTTGCAATTATCAGCATACTGTACAAAGAAAGCAGCATGTTGTTACGGGAACTATTAATAACAGGAGAAAAATTTCTGTCACTGCCTTAATGCCAGAGGAAGTGAAGAAAATTTATTTTTATATGAAAATATGCAAACTGTAAATGTCTATTAATATCTTCTTTTGGTACACTAGGCCAAAGTCGGAGCGCCTTATTCTCCTGACAGATATCTGATTTTGCTCCATCAGATTCTTACCAAGGCTTTGGCTTTATGTGCTTATCATTATTTTGGTTTTAAAAAATAAGTGTAGCACGTGTAAATACACTGACTTCTCTGGTAGCTGCAGAGCATGTAGATATTTGCAAGTCTCGTGCTCTTCTCATGCATGATGGACTTTTGCACACGTAGCACCTATGATAAGAAAGCTGGGGGACTCATGCAGCACAGGGGATCCCTGAAGTCGGGGCAGGCAGGAGACTGGCCATGTGCAGCCTCAGGGCTGCAACACAGCCCTGTGCCAGGGTCTGCAGCTTCCCTCACCTTCAACCAGATAAATAATCACTCTACTCCACTGACTGCCTATCAAAACTGGACTAGGAGATGCTTACTGGGAAAGCGAAGTCGAATTACCCATGCAGGCTTTGCTGAACTGCTGTTGCCTCTCCTATCGTGACTTCCCTCTGTGCACAGCATCTGACTGACGGGGCACCAAAGAAGTGTGGGTGCTGGTGCTTCCTACCCAGCTCCTCTTGGCCCCATGTCCCTCTGTCTCCCTTATCTCCTCATTCTTGGCACTGGGCTGCCTGGAGAGCAGCCTTGCTGCAGCGGTGGGACATGGGACACCACTACGCACGGTTTTGCTGGGAGACCCCAGGGAGGGTACCCTCTTGCTGCTGCAGCCCAAGGCCAGGCTGGTGGGGCACTGCTGCCAGCCCAGAGCACCGGCAGAGTGAACGCCTTGGGAAGACACAGGAGGAAACTTGTTTTCCCCTTGAAAAATTCCCAGGCAGCCCCCGATGCCCGATGAGACACGAGAGCCCTTCCTATCCGCCACGCCAGCACCGTGCACATGCACACGCACACATGTAGTGCCTGTGGGCAGCCCTAATGCCTTTCAGTCCTTTAATGCACACCTTGACACCATACAAACACCAGAACTCCCTTTCACCACCTGTAGAGCCCCTGCAGGCTGTTTCTAAGCCTGACCCCATTTTGGCCTTGGTTTTGCTCCTTGTGCAACAACAACAAGACATGCACTGCATAGGCAGAAAAATCTTCAATTAGACACAGTGCATGGATGTGTGTTTGCTTTTCAGAGGATAGTGCTGAGCTGGGGCATTTCATACCTCCTAGATGAGAAATTGATGGGGTTTTTTAATTTTCTACTGCACTACAGGACACAAGGCCAACTTTCAGCCTCTCCTTCTCAGTTATGAGCCCTGAGAGAAGTCAGAAGAGTGACCTTGGATTTATATCACTGATGGCAAGAACATCTGCCTGAAAGTGAGATTAAAAAATTTGCACTGTAAGGATAACCAGGGTGCTCCCATAAAATTCTCAACATACAATAAATTGGGTTGTAAAGCAGGTACTAATAAATCAGCAGGGCATTTTTTAAGTAACAGCTTACAAAATCACAGCACTCACACCTTTGCTTCTTTGTTATTCTGGCTTTTTTACTTACTGTAAATCATTGCCACTGAGTTTAATAGGGCTTACACAATATTGTAAGTATCTCTTAAGTAATATAATTGCTATTTGTGATCCCACTCATGCTTGAAAGCTTTTTTTACTGGAGGGGAAATCTTCAATTTTCCAAGTGACTCATTTGTAATGAAAACTGAAAAAAAACCCCTGTTTGCAATGAAAGTGAATAAAACAGGAAGGCATTTTTATATGACATGCAGTGTATCAGTTGGGCATTTTGAGTAGCTGTTTTAAGGTTCAGCACCATATTGCTCATGGAGATTGGGTCTGTTGATCACAGCTGGTCCAGAGTTGCTGGAGCAGGAATGTTTCTGGCCCTTGTTTTTCAAATAAACCCTTATATTGCACCTTTACATAACTGAAGTAGCTTTTTTGCTCAGGAAAAATGCCAGCTCGGGTAAGCATGGGGTGCAGCGGATACCGGCAAGGCATAAGCAGTTGCAGCGCAAGCTCTCCATTCCCTGGCACGGAACACACCAGCCCAACACACAGCTGCATGTGTGTTTAGCCCTTCTGCTGAGACTGTCTGTGCTAGTGTCACCTGAGAGATGAATTTTGATAACTCATCTAAGTCCACTCTAAGCAGCAGGCACCCAGGCTTTAACGAAGGTGGTGAAGCACCACGGCACTGGCACCGTTGTGCAACCAAACCAGCATTGCTGGAGACCTGACATGAGAGGGGATAGTCACTTCTGCTGCTTCTGTCCAGCATTTCACTAACCCCTAATACCCCCCTCCCCAACGGACTGAATGCCGTACAGTTTATTCAGGGGACTAGTGTTTACAAATCAGCCAAAGAGGTTTCCCCTCCAGTAGAGGCAGGGGAGCGAGAGAAGAGAAAGTGATACTGACTATTGGTCCACTTACATCATTGGGAATAGTAAGTTCATGGGAACTGGTTGGAGTAGTGGCATCCAGTCCTATTCAGGGGACAGAGGGAAAATGTTACGCCAGTTGTTTGCAAGAAGGGCATGACACAACAAATGATATTTTAAAGAAGGAAAAAAAAAAAAAAAAAAAAAAAAAAAGAGAGGAGCAAAGAAAAACAGAAAACTGCTAGTGAAACAGAAAAGAAAGCAAAAGGTGCAAAACTCAGAGGGCTGAACTAATTTTAAACGAGTCTTATTTTAATTAACCTTTAACCCACCAAAGCAACAAATGTCACATGAGATTCCGCAGGGTCACAAAAAGCTTCTAGAAAATGAAGTGTTTCTGCTAAAAATAGTCTCTCAAGCTTGTTCTAAACACATTGATTAAGAAATTAATGGATGGCTGAAATTTGACCTGTCTACCAGGAGTTCTAGAACACGGAAAATGAAAGTGGAAGTCAAATGAACAATTAGCAGAACAAAATACAGAGATATGACAAAGAAAAATTAATAAATTAAAATAAGGATGAAGAAATTAACCTAGGAAAATTTGGAAATTTTATGTGGGATTAGTTGATGAAGAAATGTTGGGAAGGGTAATTTTGGAAGGGAAATGTACAAAATACTCTAAGCTGCATACATTTGTTTGTAAATTGGGTGGACAAAAGGAAAATGCTCAGGAAAAATGGAATTACTGCTCTAACACACAGTAACATTACAGAAACGTACATCTCGCAAGTATAACCAGGAAAAGATTAAGGAGCAGCATGTTAATGACAAGAATAAGGAAAATATAAAGCTAGGAAAGGCATTTTAGTATTATTTGTAGATATTTTATCAGATACATCATGAAGAAACAAAAGTATATTTTAGATGCCATGTGTCTTTCCTTTTCTCTTCTTTTGGTGTTTATTTATTATTATCTGTAAAGACATGCCAAAAGAAGTCATTTCCAACTAGAAAAGATGGAAAAGAAATACAAAAAAGTGACTCACCTACATTTTACTTGTTTACATTCAATTAAGGCTTGCATATGCTTATTTCACATTGAACAGAAAACAGTCAAATTGCTCACAGAATTTGATGTATGTGATAAAATGTTATTTGGCATACAAAGCATGTACCAGTACACTTGTACTTCTGTTTTGTGAAGTTTTCAGATGCCAAGTGTGTATGTAGTGAGTACAGTAAAAATTATTTATTGCAGTGTCAACTGACTTCTCACTCCTGAATCAAGAATTCAGCTTCAGCTTTAGTACATATGGGCCAAATTTGCTGTCCTTAATTTAACTAAATTTCCATTGTATTTTGTAGCTATATGTGCATATCTATTAGGAAGAGAGGCACTTGTCCCAGCAGTGATGATTACAG
This sequence comes from Athene cunicularia, assembly GCF_003259725.1. NCBI lineage: Eukaryota > Metazoa > Chordata > Aves > Strigiformes > Strigidae > Athene > Athene cunicularia. The sequence continues at coordinate 84,617,457 of NW_020799095.1, read as the reverse complement.
ATGCTCTTAAGATATTTGACTCTACAAGGAATTCGAGTTTCAGCATGCTGTAATTTCTTTAATCAGTATTTCTGTACCATGATTACATACTGTTTTGCTATGTTTGCTTCTTTCTGAACCAGGTCACCAAGCTGGAAACTTGACAAGAAACATGCCCAAGTATGTCACTCAGGACCGACTGGTACATACTGTATGGTCCATAATAACTTTACGAGGACTGAACAAAAGAAACTCAGGGCTTTTAGCCAATGGCACAAATGAAGCAGTTTTGATTAATAAATGTAACAAACAAAGCACATTTTAGTAATGATGAAAGGAACTCTAACAGAGGTACGGGAGGGGAGAACAGAGATTAATGTGTAAAACAGAAGGATCACTGGTCATTGACCACATTTATTAATAAAATGATGTAATGACCACGGGAAACAAAGCTGTTAAGAAGAAGGACATCCCCAGGGGGTCATGGGTACGTACCAGGGAAACCAGGGGTGGTCTGCCCAAGGGGAGTAAAGGGGGGATGCTGCATAGCCAACTGGTGAAGCTTGGTCAACTGCAGGGCAGGATGGGAAATTAGAACTAACCAATCAAATGGAATTATTTCAGAGCAGAGAAACCATCTTACATGTTCTAAAACTGGATTAATTAAAATTATATCGAACAAAAAATAAAAGGTTTAATCATTCATTCTAATCTACTGTAGAGGAAAAAAAAACCCGAAGTGGTTATAAATGACATCTCCACTGTTATTACATGTAATGGCTATTGTTAATATTAACTAATTACTGTAGAATTACATATTAAAAGAACTCAAATATATCACATGCAAAAAAAGACCAAGATAACTGTCATTTGTTCCTGGGCCATTGTACTTTCTAGCAATTATTACACAAGGTAAGAGATGTAGCTGAGCTAACACTTGGCTATACGTTGTTGTTTAGGAAAGGTGTCCTTAGGTCACGTCTTTATTGCTAACTGTAGAAAGCCAATGTTGCCCAGAACAAATAAGAGGGAGAGGAAGAAAAGGGGAGTAATTTACATGCACTGGACTCACGTCTGGATGAGGGATGGCATACTGCCCCTGAATCGTGAACGCCTGAAAACAACAAGCACAGTTAAGACACAGTCAGTCCAGTGGGACAAGCAACATTCCTGTTCTCATCAGAAAACCCCCTCCTGGCTCCCCAGGCAAATGCCACCCGCACCGCTTTCAATGCTGAGTGAAGCTTAATTGTCTTGTGCTGCTTGATAACATTTGGCACAGTATGGACAGGTCTCTGGCGGGCTGCCCACACACCCCTTGCAAAGCAACGAATGCTAAATTCCACTGCCTGAGCAGTGATGACCTTGGTCCTCAGGACCTCTCTTTAGTCCAGCTCCATCTGCAGAGAGCAGAGCTGAGGGGTTGAGGAGGGTCGAGGAGCATGGGGGTGGCCACTTCCCCTCCCCGCTGTCGCAACCAACCAGTACCACCAATGCAGGCAGGGAGATGCTGATGCCAAAGCAGTAAGGCAGGCAGCGAGGATGGGGCAGACCTGCCCAGGGGACGCCCTGCTCTGCCATCCAGCTCCTGACTGCTGCGTGCAGGGACACATGCCAGCCGGCTCTGAGCCACCTCGTCTGGCCACCGACAGCCACAGATGCTAAGTGCCAGCAAACGTGTGCCCCAGTGCACCCCATGGAGCTCATGCCCCAGGCTGACATGCCAGCGGGTACAAGAGCACATGTGCTGGATGGCAGCCTGTCCTGCAGTGCCTGGGCATGGGGCCAGTGTGCCAGTTTGGAGATAGGAACATGATGGAGACCCCTAGTGTGGTAATCTTATCTCCCACAAGGGGTCAAATATCCCCCCTCCAAATCCAGCCTCTGCACCACAAGAGCAGTGCAAGGAGTGTAGTTTCTGGCATCACTTCTGGCAGTACTGGAGTGAGGTGGGGGAGGCAAAAAACGGCTGTGAGCAAGGAGGGATACAGTGACATGCCTGGCACCAGTTAGCACAGCTCTTTGTCTCTCCTGCTGGCTCTGTTCAATGCTCTGTAATGGCCTACAAAGAAAAAACTATAGAGAGTTTATAATTTTCTATTATATCCTGTAGGGCTTTTCTGAAAGGAACGGCATGTCAGAAAAATTTTAATGTGCTTGCGCTTAGTCAGGCGGGAAAGCAGAACGACAAATTATAATGTATAAATATTTGTAGTGGGAGAATTATAAACAGCAACAGAGCTGATTAGCTTAGTTTTCAAAATGCTTATTTGACAAAAAGCCTTTTAGAAGTAATGAATCCTCTGCAAATGATAAAACAATTCATTTAATGGAGTTTGGATATTAAAACCTTTAATGCCTCAACTGCCTGATGCTCATTTCTGCAGCAGAATTTCCCTTCTGGAGAAGAAATATTTCATTTAGTTTTTAAATTAGTTATAAAGCAAGGCTGCAATCCAGCAAACGTTATTCACGTGAGCAGTATTCAGGCAGAAATGTGTATGACTGGGCTCAATAGGATGCTCACGGGCAAACGTATCACGTGCATCTATGAGGGATGGTTGTTACTGATGGTTTATAAATGGCAAGAAAAGGTTCCAGTCCACCAAAACAGGTGATTACTGACATCAGTGGGTCTTAAGCAAGCACGTATTCATGTAAGCAAAGCGTGCGTTTCAGTGTTTTACCAAATGAGGACAGTCTTAGGGAGATGTTACTCTGCTTTGCTGAGTTGGGGCTCTGGGCATAGTCAAGCACAGGAGCAGTCTCAGGGAGGTTATAGCTGGAAACAGCACAGGCATTTCAGTCCATGAGCAAATAGTGGGTCTGGAAGCCATGCTTTGGTCTCAGAGCCTCTGTACTGGATCACAAGTGTCCCTCCTAATCTTGGCTTTACTTCAAACCCATCTGAGAGAACACCTTTTACATGGGTGCTTCCTAAGCAGTGGTCTGCAAACTATCAAGAAACCACCGCAAAAAAAATCACCAGCAAACATAATAGAAGTCATCCCTTTCCTCAACACTCCGCTCCCTCATACTTCCATGTATACATATGAAGAAGCAAACCAAGTGGAGAAATAACAAAAATAAGGAATACTCAGAGCTCAGACTAGCTTTTATTTGGTTGTCAATGAAAACCATCAAAGCAGCAAGGACAAGATGGGTCTTGAATTTTCCTTCCCAGTTTAAAAAAAAAAAAAAAAAAGCTCTTCATTTCTTAGGCTCCCAAAAGGTAATTTGAGTGATTTAGGCTGAGTAAAAACTGATTTTGACTGCTTTATCCCTTGACAGAGGAACTGTGCCCTTCTGTGGTTGAGGTGTACTAAGTACAAGCCTGGTAGAGACTACTGAAACATCTGTACTGTAATGTTTCACTAAGGACAGAGCTATAGGTCTGCTTCCATCAAAGTCAAGGGCAACTTGCCTACTGATGTACTGACATTAGTAACAGCAGGAATGACCTGGTCTACAAATCTTCCTCAGTTTAAACCATAAAACTGCTAGGAGACATAAAGCAAAGCCATACCCTGTGAGTATCCATCTAAACAGCAATGTAGCACAGTGGGTAGAAATTTCTGAATTGTTTCCATAAGGCAGGAGTGCTGGATTTACATTTTTTTTAACCACTGCATATGCAATACTTTGGTAACAGACAGAGCAGGGCAGGACAGTGTTCAGCTTCGTTTTAGTTCTGTCATGCAATAGAGTATCGAAGAAGCACAAGAGAATTAAAAGCAAAAGAACCCTAACTTGTTAAGGAAAACTAGAAATTTGATTTTGCTAGTGTTGCTTGATATGCAAGCATTAAACAAACCAAAGCCTTTCAAGATAGCCATGATATAATCAAGAATGGAAAAATAATTTCTGATAGGTACCCAAAAGGTTAGATGGAATTAATACTCCTGACAAAATTTCATTTTCAGTATTATTTATGAAACCTGCTTAAAGTGTCTTTCCATACTGACACCCAAACACACCTTAAGCATTTTCTTAAAAAGTCTGCTTAGTCAGAGCACAGAAATTCAAATCACACAGAAAGTCTTTGTCTTACATTCTTTCTCACATCAACAAGGTTGCATTAGAAAAGTGAGAACACTATTTTAACTGATAAAACTGAAGATGACAAGAGCTATTAGCCCTTAAAATAGGATAGTTTAAATTATTTATACAAACTGCTCAGAGCACTTTTGCAATCACTTACAATACTCTTGAGTAATCATACACAGACAGTCTTAGAAGGTAGTGGTAATTATAATACTGTTAACATGGGCTGCTACATATATACACAAGCATTTCTTAAAGGAAAGCACTGCAGTGTAAACATATATATGTAGTAAATTATTCTGAACTTTCAGTCATAGACCAATTTCTGGCTTTAAATTTCAATTCAACTTTGGTCACTAAGGAAGCAGATTTCTTATTCTGAAGACAGTTAACTAAGAGTAGTAGGCTTGAACACCAGGAACTGAAAGCTACTCCAGCCAGATTATGAAAAATTGGACATATATCACAGTGTATCATTACAGAGCAGAAGGTAAAACTCTGAGACAAAAATTCAGAGAAAGCTCATTACAAGGGCCTGTCAGAAGCAATGGCGCTTTGGTGTATGCTTGACATGTGCAGGAGCTTCCTTATGAACGGGCAGATTGTGGTGGTGCAGGTTGTCATACCACCAACAATACCAGCAGCACCTTGTGCCCTCTACCCCACCAGGAACCCCGTGTTCAGCTTCTCATATGACCTCCAAATTGGCTACTGGGGTGAGAAGTGGTCTCTAGGGCTGTAGACACAGCAGCCCACACCCCACAGCCCATGGCATGGTGATGACCTGGGTTGGGATAAATGGGATGGGTGGTGGGACCTGCCTGCAGATGTTCCACCATGCAGGTGAGTGGCTCTTCCCACTTGATAACTACTTAAAAAGAGTCCTTGATGTCATCTTGCGGAAAAGATTTGGCTGGATGGGGGCGTCTAACTGCCAGAGAGGCTTCACAGAAGTGAATCCTGAGTAAAGAGATGGCTACCTTCCTCTAGGCTAGACTGAAAAGATCAGTTTCTAATGGAGTTGGGCAGGGCTTGTAGCACCTCATTCCTCCACCACTGCGCATATCTGGGCAGTGCTGCTCTCTGTGTAGCCTGTTGGCTACATTAAGACCCCTTGTGAGCCTCCTATGGTGTTTTTAGGGTACGTATCAGCTGTATTCATTGATGGCTCATCAGTTACTAAAACTACATTGCCCCTGCAACGGATGATGGCAGAACAAATTCCTACCATGTCTCAGTGGCACGTTGCAGGACCATTTCAGAGCATTATCAAAAGACAAGGAAGAGCCACGTTGCACATGGGGTTTTAAAGGCAGATGAGAACCCGGATTTATATAGCTTAAGATGAAGGGGGAAATCGTCAAAAATTCACTATATAAAACAAAACAGGAATGCTGTTGCATGCCATGGTTGGGAATGTCTACACTTGCGTGTATGTATGTCCTGAGGGACTACAAGCAGCAGAAATAATATGTGTGTATATTTTTACTGCAAAATGTACTATTTTGTCCTAAAAAATATGAAATCTATGAGAGAAAGATTATGCCTTTCATGAGCAGAGATATCCTGCTGTTTGATCTCCTCTGAAAACTGGTAAAACTGCTTATACTGTTAGTGAAGCTGCAAGGTAAAAGTGAAAAAAAAAACCCCTACAATAAGCAGCTTTGTCCCATTCAGGGAGCATCCGATTTGGACAGCTCTCAATTCGCAAGAGGGTAAACTTTTCTTAATTATAGAAGTTAATTTTAAACCTTGGTAAAATACCAGGCATCGCAATTTTGCATCAGGTTTGCAGTGCAGTGTTCTCCTTTCCTGCAAGCACACAGAATAGACAAAACACATCAATACTATACCAGGCAAAAAAGAGTAAAAGTTGAAAACTAACAGGCGCTGGCTGAGGTTGGGCCAAGACGGTGTGGTTTCCAGCTGAAGCCAAAATGGTGTCTGCTCTTACCTGGCCACCTGCAAAAATGATAGGTGCAGAGGCAGGTTTGGGACGATAGGGGATGGTGGCACCTTTGGGTGGGGACTGCAGACAAAAACACAAAGCAAATGCAGAATGAAGCAGAGTTTGTATCAAAAAATTACTCCTTATCTTGGTCACCTCAGACAAGGCATGCAGCTAACCCAGCCTAGCCCACCCCACCCTGTCCTCCAACCCATCAGCCCAAAAGCAAGCTGGAGGCTGGTTGTCCAGGCTTCGAGGGGAAAAGCTGAGGTCCCAACTGCACAGCCGAAACAGGGAGTGTTGGCACTCATGGTTTCATTACTGCCATCATGGGATGAAGCTATGAAGCTTCATTAAGCATGTCAAGGCATTTCACAAAATATGGGCACAATTTTGAAATTTGTCATGTTCTGGAAGAGTCTGGCCTGTGCTCTTGCTTTGTTAACACAGAGCACATCTCCTGCTTATCGATCTTTCCTACACTGCTACACATCAAGGTTTCTTGTTTTACCAACTCAAGTCAGCTGTTCAACTGCAAATGGCCAGCTCGAATTGACCAGCCTGACCCTGCCTTTTGTCTGACTGAGCTGGAAGGCTGGAGAAAAATCCTCCTGGCTTCAGCAGGAGCATGACCACAGCCTTTGTAATGCATGAAAAGGAGTTTGTTCCCTGTAGCCCAAGGCAAGGACCCAAAGACCCAAAGGGAAAACCCCTGACCAAGGCTAAGTTTCTCCTTGTAAATAAAGCAGGAGCATGCATCTGTAAAAAAGGCTTCAAGCCATCTGTGCAACACCTAGCAGAATGGTGCCTTGATTTCAGTGCATTAACTACAACTAAAGAAGGTAACAACAATATTAATTAATTAATATCACATAGTTACCTACTTCATGTAAATAGAAGTATTTGTTGCCAAATTAAATATATGCTGCAAATAAGCGCACATTCATTTTCTTAAACATTTGATGCAGCAAACAGTAGTTAAGCCAGTGTCTTTGTAGTGCTGCTTGTGATTTGCCTAACACTAAAAGTATGTACTGACCTCAAAACTGGTTATTTAAAAAGTGGCTCTACCTGTGGGAAAAATAGGACTGTGTCTCTCTGGTTTTGAGAAGTGGCTGCTCTCATCTTCTTTTAGCAAACAACTATTTATTCCATGAATGTCATTTGGACAATAGACTACACTGTGTATTCACAAAGCTGATAACTAGTACTCCATCTCTAATAAACAAAAATTATTATTTAATATTAACTTTCTGTTCTCTTGCATTTTTATAAAGAAATTCCTTCTTTACAGTAGTCCAGCAAAAACTGAAGCAAGAGACACTTTCCCCCAGAGAAATACTAGGGATTTATTAGGTTTTATGCTTTTATTTGCATTAGGCTGTCATTCTGATGCAAAGGCTGTATGTCATTTTGATGCACTGCATACTTCTGAACAGTCAATAGTCACAGTGCTGTCTCAAACACTCCAATTTCTCCACTCTTTAAAGAATAACACAACAGTAGGGTGTCAGAGATCATCATGGGACAGCCTTTGAGTAGACAAGGAAAAAAATAAACCAAACCAAAAAAAACACAGAAAATTTTTGAGCAGAAAATGTGATGAAAGCAGAGATGTTTCAAGATCCTTGTCAAAAATTATGACTACTAGGTCAAAGTATTTAATTCTGATTTGCTGTCTGATTTGCTGACATTTTTTTTTTCCCAAACTTCTATTCAACTCAGTCATTTAAGAAATGTACTTGCATGAAATTATGGGCGTTTTCAGAAAGGGTTAAAATGCCCAGATTTTTATATAAATTAATTTTGTATCATTTAATCTAAGAGCTAAAAAACTGCCATCAAAATTAAACATTCTGGCCTTATACAATGATCTGACCAAAAATTACTGGTGAATCTAAATTACACCAGTCAGGATTATTTCTATTTAAATAAAGACCTAGATGTTTTCTGCCCTATTCTGCACCAGAATAAAATGCTTTACTCTCAGAATGGGCTGCAGCTCCATGCTGGAGCTGGTTTGTTGTTTGACAGTGTCATGACAGCCCTGGTCTTTGACTGCTAAACCCTGCTGTGAGAGGCTCTCAAACACCAGGAAGGGCACAGTGTAACAAAGTCCTCTTGAATTCCCTGGCATGGGAAGGGCAGGTAGTACCCCTAGCGAGCCCAGGGCAATTGAAAATTAATGATGCATTTGAGCAAGTCCCGAGTGAGCGGTGATATGCCAAGCACTCACTTACCTCCAGCATAACCACGCATATTTGTTTCACACACTGGATAATGGCGTCAGGAGTGCCCGATATAGTCACTGCGCGCTCCGTCGAGTTTGGCAGCATGTCCCCTGCTACCTGCACCTGGGCTCCTGTGGACTTGAGCAGAGACAAAGAAAAGAGAGCGTCACTGTCAGGCAGGCAACGGCACCTCTCAAAAACCAGCGATTCACTGATGTGATGGAGGGGATGCACCTCTAAATGCTTTGTCTTTTCTTCGCTAGATAGGTGATAGAGTGCCCATGTAAACTTATGCCCAGACAGGATAACTAAGGTCTGGCAGGACATGGATTTGCCTGTTCAAGCCCATTTGCAAACACTCCTGTCCTAGGAAGATTAGTCCTCAGTAGCTGTTAATGAATCAAACTGTGACCTGGATTCCATTACAAGTCCTTTAACCCTCTCAAGGACAGCCAGTTTCATACTGACTAAAAAATGAAAAAGGTGAAAGGAAGTATTTTTCAATAATTAAAAAAAAAAAAGGAAAAAAATGTTGATAATTGGAGAAGATCTGCTAATCAAATGACTTGCAGATAGATGGTTCTTTAATCCACTGATGGCTGACTTGTGTCTCTGGATGAAATTTGGGGCTGCCTTATGCTCTGGAATATCCCAGGATGGTACAGAGGCATTTCTAAATTACATTAGAGTTGATTAAATATATGCACATCATCAACTTTTAGCTCATTAATGAACCCAAGGAGGTAATGAACCAGTTTTGTTTTACTTTTTTAAAAATGTTATCTTAGCACTAATGTATCTTAGTTAACAACAACAAAAAAAACCCCAACCAAACCAAAGAAATAAAAAAATACATGAGGCCAAAACAACCCCTGGCATTATTTCACAAACATCCTGAAGACCTTTTAAGTCAATAGAGAAAAACCCAGGCATTTCATATTGAGTTAGCACTTTCACGTATTACAGACAAAATCTATTCCTGACTGTTATCACAATGCAATATTCTGGGTTTTTTAAAAAAGTATTTTCAGTAACCATTGACTTTGTGTCAGTCAGCAAGGAGTTAATTTGTTTTCCTGCTGGTTGCATACAACATGTTATTCTTTTTTCCAAAGACTGATTAAATTACTGATTGCATCTTCTGTTCACTAGTGCTGTTTAAAGCCAGAATATCAATTCCTTGCTGTGTAATAGGCTTTGGAATTTTGCCATAATCTGATCAATCAGTCATGTTTTTCTTTTCTTTTTTTTGGTAATCTTATCTGGAAAGTAGTACTGCAACCCTACATGTTGTTCCTGGGTACATGACTTGAACACAAAAGATCGTCCTTGTGCAATTACCAGTCTGTGTGTTGTGTGATGATGAAACTGGACCACATCTTGAGCTGGATGCGCCTTTTTTTTTTTTCCTGTTTGATCCTATTTGCTGTTTAATGTACAGTTCCAGGTACCTGTGTATCTAGTACAAAATATTCTGCCAAATACTGCAGTCATTCATGCAGTTGTTTCCAGTGCCAATCTTGTTTATTCTTTGACTTTGGTCCTATGTCAGTAACAAAATATAAGTAATATTTTGTCCATTACTCACATGCTTAAGAAAATGTGCAGTGTGACTTCTCGGTACATTAGCCTTATCAAAACACCTATTTGGCCAAACTTTATCCTTTTACTTCCTTGTACTAGACTAATAGGCAATTGCTTCTGAAAATATGCTCATCAGAATAATCACTTCAGTTATTTAATGTACACAGGCCAACAGACCAATCTCAACTTTAAAAATCTATGTCCTAAAAGCACTCACTCAGTGCTCTGGATAAGGTTACCAATATTTAAAATAAAATCCAAAGTATTGACAGCTGTAAAATCTAGAGCTAAGTACTCACCAGCACACGGTTCACGCTTATGCCTGCTCCTGTTTTAATGTAACTAAGAAATCAGCTTGATTCCTGCTGCCTGACAATTCTCCTGGACACCTAAGAGATCTGTAAAACCAAGAGAGTCGCTGAGGTCTCCTCTGACTGTGTGCTCTGACAGTAGCTCTGTCTCCTCCAGTGGCAAGGCTTTAGCCTGGCTTCACCTGCTGCCTGCCAGACACGAACTGCTGCAAACACCAACAGTCTGGTGGATGTCCAGAATCTGAGCCAGAAATGTCCCATGCATAAGGCAAACTGAACACCTTCCTTACACCCAGAAAGCGCACTTCAACACACAAGTATCTTCTACCACAACGTTCTCTGACAAAGCCTTTTGGGTATTAAAGAGAGAGAGAGGGTTTCCCGTGACCCTAACATCTGCACAGAAAGAATGTTTTCTTCCTCTCAGTGTCATCAAGTGACTCCTTTCTTCCACATCTCTAAAGCTTGTTTGACAGTAAGGACTACTGAGACGCATAGCTCCCAGACTCTTTGATAAAAAATAAAGTAACAGCATTCCAAGGAAAAAAAAAATCTGATTTGTAATTGCTTATTATTTGCAGGTCTCAGTAAGCACAGAGACTCCCTTCAAACTGCAGAGCTCTCAACTGTTTTTCTGTGAGTTTACAGCAGGCAACCTATGCGTGTTTCCATGAACACAAGTTTACAAAGCAAGAGGCACATGGAGGGACAACATGTTGTTTGCTTGGCAACAAAAACTCTGAAACAGCTTTTGGCAGCTCTGTCAGCTAATGGAAGCAGCACACACTGCTTTTACTTCCCTTTATGCAAGGAGAGAAAAGACCCTTTCATTAGTGGCCAAATTCTGAAAAGTGAAGATAAGCCTTCAGAGGGAATTTTGTTAAAAAAAAAATCCTGAGACAATCAAATTGGAATTGAAATTAAATAATTTGGAAGAACCTGAAAGTCTTGAAAGGATGAGACCCTTAACTGTCCTCTAGCATCACCTTTACTTCCAAAGCTACCATAAACTACCACTTCATAGCAAATGCTGAATATAAAATTTTGATCGAAGTATTTTACACTCCTTTTTGACATTTGATCAAATTTTCTTTGATGGAAAAATATCCGTTAACTTCTTTTCACATTTGAAATGAAAACATAAAATCTCACTGAAACCTACTGTCTTGGATCTACATTTTAGATAAAAATGTAAGTTTCACTTTGGTAAAGCCTGCCAAAAGCTTTTGTTTTGACACAGTCAAATAAAAAAAATTGTTCAACATGTTATCTTGATATTCAACACATCATTCTATGTTGGAATGAATACAAATTTATAAGGAGTATTGACACTTTCTCCAGAATAAAAATCCATTTTTCTGAAAGGTCCTATTCAGATTTTGTCTACATAACTGAGCATGCACCTAATTTTCTTGTTTGACTGATTACAAACACTGGATCCTTGGTGTGGCATATGCTATGTTGTTACAGTCATGCATAAAAGAATTAAAACTAGCACTCTACGATAATTTTTGCATTTTCTGGTTAAAGGGAAAAGTCACCACTAGCACAGCATATTGCATCAATACCTTTAGATAAAGTCTGGATTAAGAAAAAGTCAATATGGGTTTGGAATACATGAAATCAGGTCACCTGTGGCACAGTGAGATTAGGGAGAAACAATTGAGGAGTATGAAAATGGATTTTTTTCTAAAAAGTAGATCAAGCATTTGATCTACTAACCTGGACTTGCCAGTGATACTCGGGCCCTTCTCTGGATGCAAGGGCAGTAGCTGATTTGGAAGTGGAGGTAACGCTCCAACTCGAGATCACCTGAGTATTGCTGGGAAGGGGCTGTGCACAAAGAGAAACTGGACAAGCTATTTCTGTTGCTAAACTGTTGCTTCGCTAAGTTGTGCATCAGAGACTAATACGTAAAGCTGTTTCTTTATTTCACATACGGTCTTTAGCTTCGAGGAAGGTAGTAGGGTACAGCTGTGCCGGACCCCCGCTTCCCCCAGAGCCAGGCTTTTCCAGGCCTTTCACTCAGCACGCGCTCATGTTTGTGCGATGAGCAAAGTGCAGTGACCCATGGTGGCAGGGCACGCTGTGGTAGGACGCAGAGTTAGGCAGTGTTCCTGGCAGACATCCCAGGACTTACCTCCCTGATTTCTTTGATTTTGGAACCTCCTTTTCCTATGAGGGATCCACACTGGCTTGCTGGGACGACGAGTCGCAGTGTTACGGGTGGTTTGCTTGTCACCGTGCTGTTTGTCATTGAAGCGTTTATGTCCTGTAATCACAACGTCAGAAAGAATTAGTGGAGGATTTGCCATTCCTGGTAAGGACTGAAGGGCTCAGAGCAAATGCCCAAGCTGTTCCTGAAGACCTGGGGAGCGTGCAACCAGCTGTGTTTTGTTTCTGTTGCAGGTAAAGCCGCCGGCTCTGCTGTGAGCACCAACGGCACGAGCAGCTTGTGCCAGAGGAACCCTTTTGCTGTCTGGCGTTGCACGTCCGCACTGCAGGACCAGAGGACAGTCTCTGAGGCAAGATGAGGAACAGGAGGCGGTAGTGTCTGTCATTTGACCCGCCAAAGCAGATGGAGAAGATAAAGAGTTCACAAGCCCTCAAATCCTGATTTGATGTCTTTTCCACCATCTCAATGAGAACACTTCTACTAAACAACAAGTCTTTACATTTCATGCAATTTCTTGTCAGTTTTGATACAAAGGAAAAAGGTTAAAAAAGGGAATGACAAACAATCTGTGAATCATCTGAAGTAGAGAAAATCAGATTATTTTGATAAATATTTTGCTGCCCCTGCACTTAATTTATTTTCTGTAGCAGATGCATAAATATTTGCAGTGTTACATAATTTCAAAAATCTCTTGCATCACAGTTATGTAACCAGAGTACAAGGAGCTCAGCAGAATAGCAATTACCTGCATCCAGGTAAAGTAACCCATATCTGTGTATCACATTATCCAATGAGACTATACTGCAAGTTTTCATGAACATTTCAATACACTGCTTGTTGCAAGGTTTACATTGATTTAAACACATTTTAATAGTTCAGAATCTTCTAGGCAAGACAAAACAATCCCTCTTAACATCTTGAATTCCCGAGAAAAAGATAAAGTTCACCTTCCCACTGATCAATGGGATGCTGTTGAGAGCATTGGGGAAAAAAAAAAAAAAAAAGCCACAAGATGCGTAGCACCTGTCCAACAACTCATGAGAATCTCAATGTGGTTTGCTAACAGTATCTGTGAACTGAAATGAGCATCTCATCCATCTGTGAGGTGGCATGGCACAGCTATTACACCCTTTACAGAAATGCTACCTGAAAAAATAGGTCACAAATGACAGAAAACATGCATTTCATATTAACTCACTTATGAATCGATGAGAGTTCCAGCAAACAGAACTGATGTGTTTCCCCATATTTTCACTTATCAAGACTACTATATGTTAACAATAAAATAAGTGCCTATACTATGTGATCAGGACCCCGAATTAAAAAACAACAACAACAAACAACCACTTTAAACAACTCTGCATGCCTTGTTGAATTGGTGGGGAAGCTCAGTGACACCAGCACTGATACCTGCAGTACCTCTATTTGTGATGGCAGCATTCTTCCATCCAAGAAATGCATCAGTGTGACCTTGCTTAACTTAAAAGAGAAGAAAAGAAGTCTTGAATGGAATGAGGCATTGCTGCATGCCACAAGACAGCTATCAAATCATTCCTCTGCCAGCCATTAACTCACATTTTGTTTAATGCCTGTGTCAGTGAGAGATAATCCAAAATAAAGCAAGAGGGATAACGGAATTTTGCAGGCACCTGTGTATCTGAAAAAGTCCAAGCCAAACCAATTTTTCAGCTGGAAGATGCCATCTCACTATATCATGTTTGTGTCAAGTGGAGGCACACCATCATCAGATGTAGGTAAATAACCATCTTAAGCCACCCAGCATGACCCTGATTATATCTTCTACTTCCATATCATATGTGGCCTGGCCTCAAAGCCTTCACTGCACTTACTGCCTTCAAATGCACGTGACAAAAATTCGAAGACACTTTTCTCTTTATTTTCTCCTCATCATTTCAAAGAACAAAATCTAAATATGTAGGCTCAGCAGTGTAGGGTGCACAATGGAGTTAGTTCAGCTTAAAAACACTACAAAAGAGAAATGAACAGAAAAAATTCCCCTCTAGAACTGCAGGCTCCCAAGTAGGGCTAGCTGAAGACCTTCTCACAGAACAGTCATCTTTCAAACTGGGAGATTCCTATTTCTTTAACCTCTCTTTCTGTGGCACTGCATCCATTTCCTCAGGGCTCTGGCAGACACTAGAGCCAGACCTTGCATGGCTTTCTGCCTCCTTGCCTGGGCTGCTCCTCAGTCAGGATGGGCTAACTGGGAGCCTGGAAGTGGTAGGAGAGCCAGCTCCCAGTGTTGAAGCCTTGCAGCATCCCTAGCTCCTGGCATCCCAAGAGTCACAGTGTCTAAGGCTTCCCAAGGTAAGCAAATCTGGCAACTCAGAAATCTATCAAACCTCCAGGGAAAAATGCAGCAATATTCTTCTTTATTGGGTTCCAAATTAAAATGTTAAACCTGCCAATTTCCACAGCAAGTACAAGTCTGTGAGGTGGCTCCTCACTTCGTAATGACCACCACAGGATTTACCTTAGTTGTAGTAGCAGGAGTTAGTATTTGTCAAAAAGGCATCATCTCAATTGCTTTAATCACCTTGCCTTTCTCTCCTCCTTATTCCCAGAGTTGAGCAATTTCTTCACAAGTATTTGAGGATGAACAAGGATTCCACCAAACTTTCTCTCATTTATTTGGAGAAGGTCTGACAACTGAGGTCTGCCTACTGTTTTTTCCAGCACTTAATTACCACATGCTTCCAGTGGATTATGCATATTTATATCCAAAACTAGAGCTGACCCACTCAGCAGTGAAATTACAGTTGCATTTCTTAGGTCTCAGCCTCCAGCCTGGAAATCACTGGTCTAAAATGTCCTCTCTTTGCAACTCCAGTGGTCTGCCTGGATTACTGCCATTTTTTAACATCTCTCTTTTTCCTCTGCAGTGAATATTTTAGTTATGTAATTGCCTACCTAGCTGGCAAATTCATCATCAGGCTGCTACCAAATCAACTTTTATTAGGAAGGCTGTTAAAGCAGAGTAATACAAGGCTGAAGAGCACCTGTACAGAGAACACTCTTCCAGATCTTGTCTTTATTCCTCTTTCTGGCGCATTTTGAGATTTTTGCTAACATTAGAAAAGCATTCCATGGCTCCCATGTCTTCCTAGACCTGCTTATTCCCAGCTATACAGCTGTAGGGTTGAAATTAAGGGTTCAAGGACTTTATGTCAAAATGTTTTATGTGGGCGTGCATAGCAAATACCAAAAAAACCCTCAAACTGTCAGTCTCACACATGCATCTTTTTTGTTCTGTTTGAAGGTAGCTGCAATAACCAGAGCTGGGCCAGGCACTGTCTGCTCTGGGATTTTCAATTTTTTAAATGGCTGAATAAATCTCCAACAAAAAGACATGCATGAAAAATAACATTTGGTAGCTAGCTCACTTGTAATTTCTGAAACATTACTTTATTTTGCCTCCAAAGTGTTACAGTTATCTCCTTTTATTGACAGGAATAATTATAGGAAACCTAACTGACTATATGAGACATTTTTCTTTACCACTGTTTTTTTAAATATACCAGAAGCCAATTATATTAAAAACTAAATACAGGTATTTCAGAATATAACCACAGTGCCTTATCTGCAGGGAATGCTAATACCCATTTGCTTTAATAAGCACAAGAAGAGTCCAAACTACCCTCTAAAATCTACAAGGGCAAATATGCATAAAATCCAGTCAGATGACTGAATTTCAGATTTATTTGCCTGTTGCTAACTACAGCACTTTCAAAGACAACATGGTGTTGGGTGGTAGGGTGGGGAATCTGATGCTGTGCAGTGTTTGAAGTTTTTATGAGAAATGCAGCGCTATTTCCACTGGGTACTTGTTTTGGTGGGAACTGGCAGGGATTATCTTTGTTAATGATTCCCTCAGCATTTTTCAGAATAAGACCTTGAGCAGTGCATGTTTTTCATGTAGAGGCTGCTCGCTCCAGGTCTCCGTAGATTGGAGGGTATGGTACCATACACAAAACCACCTCTTAAGCTAGAAGAAACAGGGATTGGTACAAGATGGGTAGGAGACAAAGCTGAGAAGAAGATGACAACAGTTGGTTTTAAAATTAGGCTGGAGACAATTACTTGTTTGGTTCTGCAGGATTCAACCTCAATGTCATTATTATCTTATTAATAACTGGTGAGGAAAAATATTAGCATTTTTATAAAAAAAATACCATGCCACAAAACCAGGGTACTTTATCAACGTGCTGAGAGATTGGAATATCATAAAGGAAGATCTGAAAACCCATAAAGGATTGGAGAAATATAAATGGGATTAATATTTGCAGTAGGAAAAAAAAAAGGTCATTTGTCTGAGGGCTGACAGGAATGTCTGCCAAGACCAAAGAAGTTTCACTGAAAACACCTGAGTGGGAGCTGGGGATGCCTGACAGGCACAGCATGGTTGTGTGCAAAGCATTCCATTAGTAGGAGGTGAGGCATTTCCAGCAGCGGTAGGGATATGTAAGCATGATTGCCAGGACATAGGACTGTTAGTGCCATTAAATAAGCCCTTGTGGAACTTCATTTGCAACCTGTCCACAATTAACACATACATTTAATAAAAACTGTAATTGGGAAAAGGTAGAAAGGGAGTACTCGAGTCATGAGAGGATTGGGAATGCAACCTTTGAAAGACTGAGCTTGCCTTACTTACTCTGGCAAAAGCAGGGGTGTGAGGGAATAAGACTGCTTTCTAAAAATGTGTCTAAGAGGGGAATCCTTGGGGATGAAGGCAAGAATTGTTTAAACTAAAGGCCAGTGCTGGCACAGGAACAAAGCTGCATAAACTGCTCATGAATAAATTTAGGTAAGGAGCGAAAAGAAGGTGTCTAATTATCAGAGAATGGAGGTTGTGGAATCAATATCAGAAACTAGAAAAAAAATCTTAACTTGTTTTTGATCATACTATGAAGAAGATTGCAAGTCATACTGCTTATGATAGAAGATAACGGCATCTGATGACCCTCAAGCTCTCTTCTAGTCTTGTTACTCTAAATGTGAACAATCACCTTGTGTAAATAAAGGCACATGCTGACATTTCCCACCAATGCTAGCATCTCACAGTTCTATGGGGAGATGAGGAGACTAACCTCACTGACTTGGAGAAACAGGTACTCTTAAGAAAGGGACTCAAATCCCTCTGGTTTAATCACTGATGGACAGACACAGACCCTTTCTCCTGATGCAGGTGATTCAGTCCACCTATCTGCAGGTTCTTCCTTTAGCAGGAGGTAAATTGCCTTCTGCTGGGGCCTCTGTCTATCCACAAAGGACAAGAGAGATGCCTGGAGTGGATGTCTGTGTTGGTTTAGGCTCTGCTGGGATCGGAGACCATGCTGCTGTTGTCCCTCCCCCACCCTCGGACACAAGTAGGGCACAAACCCCAGATTAAAATAAGAAGAAATTTAATACAACAGTGTAATAAACAATCTGAACAACAACAGTAGCAATGATAACAACAATAAACAGTAATAACAGTAAACAAGACAAAAGATATACAGAGAAATACTGCAATGATACAGCCAGCCCACCGCGTGTGCTTTCTGCGATCAAAGCCACAAAGGAAAGCTTCCCGCACTGCCATGCGGGACGTGATGTCAGCATGGTATGAATAACCCGGCTTGAGATCCTTTCTCCCTGCTGGGGAAACTTAGCCCTATCCTAGCTTAACCAGGAGAACGTCTGATTTTCAAGAGTCAAGGGAGTTAAATGCTCTCCTGAGTGACCAGGGTTCATGTTCTGTAGCCTGCTGCCTTTTCTGTGAGGTTTCCCATTAGGTGATCCATCTAATTATAGCTGGATGATGCAACTTGAGGAGATCCTAGTAATTTAGGAGTGCAGTGATAGGATGAAGAGTAAGGGTTTTAAACTGGAAGAGGGTAGATTCAGATTAGATGTAAGGAAGAAATTATTTCCTGTGAGGGTGGTGAGACACTGGCACAGGTTGCCCAGAGAAGTTGTGGCTGCCCCCTCCCTCGACGTGTTCAAGGCCAGGTTGGACGGGGCTTTGAGCAACCTGGTCTAGTGGAAGGTGTCCCTGCCCATGGCAGGGGGGTTGGAACTGGATGATCTTTAAGGTCTCTTCCAACTCAAACTACACTCTGATTCTATGATAGCTGCACAGAATGGTAATTCTATAGTAAACTGAGCACCCTCTTGCTTCACTTACTCTTAGTGCCATTATTTTAATTAATTTTAAAAGCCATGCTTTAAATATGGTAATTGGTAATCATATAGTTGAATGAATTATATATTCATTTTGACATATATAAAATTTACATCAATACCAAATGGAATCATATAAAAACAGAGCTAAAAGTTAGGCAATTATTCTTACCAAATCAAACCCACAATGGGACCAGAAATTTTCCAAGACATTTTTCCTACCATTAGTGCACATTACTAACAGCAATTGCTTTTCCCTGAAGCCTCCAAAAAGCAAAAGAAATGATCAAACAGCTTGTAAATTGACCCATTATTTTTCTTTAGCGTTACTGCCAAAAGCATTTATAAAAATACAACCACTTTCACTGCTATTAAATAGAACATTAAACAAATCATGTTTAACATTAAAGCAAACATAAGAAAATTCAAACAATGTTTTTATTTCAACATGAAGAGAGAAAAAAAGTATTTTATTTGCTTACCTCTTCAAATTTTAGTGCAATCATAGAAAAAGCTTTAAAAATTGCGTCTGTTGGGCCTGTTATTGTCACAATTCTCTCTGGACAGGAGCCTTCTGAAATATTGATTCGAGCACCACTCTGTCAAAAAGAACAAATATTTTTCAAATTTATATTTCTCAGGGAGCAAACTATGTAAGATTAGGGATACAGTTTGGGAAGGAATATCTTGAGGCATCTAATTCACTGCCCTGCAACGTCATACAATTTCAGCATAAACTGATCACACTCCAAAAATTCTTCTAACTGTGGGAAGCCAGATTCTGTCTAGGTAAATACTCATACAGCCTCCATCACAGTATGCAAATAGAGCTTCTGCAACTCAAAGTTGCAAATAATTGCATAATCAGGTCTTTTCCCTTCCCTCTTGCAGGGTTAACTTTAAGTAGGACCAGAGCTGCAGAATTTCAGATGAGGTGGTTGTCTCCAGGGAGCATCAGCACCTCCCAGGGAAGATGAACCTTTTTGGTTCAGAGACCCAAAGGCAGGGCTTGATCTGTCTAGCTGGGGCATTGCTTTGCAGCACGGAGAAGGTTCCTTATAGATGTGTCTCCTGTGAAGGCAGTCAATTAATATGCACTGAACAACCCTTTAAAAGACTAGTGACAGGACAGGCCAAGAGTAATGGTGTTATCTCCTTAAGGCAAAGAGCCTGTTGGAAGGAGCTGGAAAACCATAAGTCTTGGAAACAAGCCAGCATGGCTCTGAGGTATACTTAGTCCCCTTTATGTCACTGTGGCAGTGCAGAGAAAACTGCAAAACTGGATGTAAATGTATTTTAAGAGGATCTTGGTGAAGATAATGATCAAAGCCAGTTCAGGTAAGACCCACCCTATGCTTTCCCTGAGGTTTCAGACATGGAAATGTGTTAATGCTGTCTAACAAGCCACTGGAGCCTCAACTCATCCACAGCACTGACCTTCTCAAGGATCTGGGCCTGTAGAAAACGTGAGATAATCTGGGTTAATTTGGCCCTTTGCCTTCAGGGTTACCATGAATCAGTCACTGTGCTGTGTGTCTGAGCCGTTATTCATGTGCACGCTTAGCTGCTCAACAAGGTATTTTCCCACACAATAGCAACCAAACACAACAAAAAAACCCAACCCAACCCGGCGGACAGAAAAATCTTGCTGCCACAGACTCGGCTGGCAGACATACTCAGCAATTTTATGTAAGAAAGGGCAGCAGGCACTTCTTCTGACAGGCCAACCTGAGTGGGACTTGCTCTCATCAAACACCAGCACTGCATCAGGAAGATCAGGGCTTGCCCATGCTGGTGGCAATGTCCGGTGGCTGCTGCCAGCACACGGACCCAGGGCCGTGGCACTCAGCTGGGCAGGGAGCGTGTCAGGTGCCGTGCTGGGCAGAGCTGCCTGCAGCAGGCTGGTCTGCCCGTCCCACGGCTGCCTTCATGTGAAGCATGGCTATTCCTTTGAAAACGCAACCATGGGAGCTTGTCTGAAGGATTGCTCCACTGTGGATCAGTGGCAGCCAAAATTTGCAGATGTTACTCCTCCAGTATTTCGCTGGTCAAAACAGAGCTATGGCAATTAAAAAGTTATGTGGCAGCCTCCATATCTGTGTAGGAAGTTAACAACCACAGGGCACAAACCCAAGGTTTTTGTACTTTTCTTTAGGCCTGAAGCTGTCTCTGACATTTCCTCAATGACAGAGAAAGACAAGAGTTGCATTTTGTTCCATGAAACTGTGGCATGCAACTTGCCACATCTGTCAGGAAAGTAAAAAAAAAAGTGTTACATTTTGCTTTTAAAAAAGTACTGAAGAAGGTAGTTATTTAAAGAAAAAACAGGTTATCATCATGTGGAGACATTGCCTCGCCTGCATATTATGCATATAATTCCTTTATTTTAAAAAATCAACTAAACAAATACAGCCTCTTGTGACCACATGTACATGACAGTAGGTTTTCAGGAGTGGAAGAAGTCCATTTGATATTTATCTTGAAAACTAGCTAGGGATCATAACTCTTCTCTAAGATGTTTAACTCAGGAGCATTCTCCAGTGACGGCTTCCCTTTTGTGCATGCAATTTATATCTGAAGATATCTGTCCAGGATCATAATTAATAATTAAATTCTGTTTACTCAACTGGCAGGACTGCCTAGTATATTAGACACATTTTTTTCTTGTATTTTTACTTGTCTTAGCAAATGTACTTATGTGTGAAAACATGGGTGAAAGCTCTTATCATCAAAAAAGGAGCTCTGAACTCAGTCAGCCTGACAACGAACACTCTGTTGTGTATATTTAAACATAGATCTCAACAATTTTATTTACTACAAATACTTTGAGATTTCCCTGCTACAGATCTTCCATCAGTGTATAAATACAACAAAGCAGCTGATGTAGTAATGCACTGCAGATTTACCAGAACCAAACTGACTTTTCTTGAGGCATCCTCTATGCACTTTGCACTCCTAAAGTTTTAAACAGTAGGATTTGTCTTTTGACTTATGTTTTTAGCATTTGCTTCAAAGAAGGAAAATTACATGGATCTCCAGGTAAGATGAGCTGCCTTGAAGGACAAGTGTGGGTCAGTAACCTTCACCTGGGCACAATGCTCTGAAGACACTGCAGTTTGCTCTGTGGCAAGGAAAGAAGCCTGACAACACTGGGGAGACTGAGGTTTACACAGTGCCCTGTTTTATTTAACCTTTTTCTGTTTACAACCTTTTCAAAGGGTGTGAATGGCAGGTGTGCAGGTCTGCTCTGGCCACATCTTACTCACAGCTGCAAACCAATGAAAAGTTAAGGCTTTGCTCAGACATGGCAGAGGGACACTTCGTCCTATAAAACTCTGCTGAAGCTTGTGTCTACCCTCAAACTTTACACAGCGTCAGTCTAATGCTTGGTTTCAGATTTTGGAAACTCTCTACCAGGAGGCCAAGCCACGTGCAGGACTGATGCTGGTATCCTAAAGGAAGATACAGTGGTTTTGATGCACAGAATCATGCTGGCTAAGCTATTCCTGAGATAAGACAGCAGCAGGCATATTGCTATGGGAATGAAAGACTCCAGACTGCTGTGGCGATAAGGAGGTTACATTAACAACAATGTTTAATTTAGGTCAGTACATCTACACACCACCACTTGCAAAGAATGGTGATATTAAATGTACTGCCCACTTGATGGCAGTGTCGGTCTGCACACGCTGAATTTCCCTGTTTACTGAGCTGGAAAGAAAGGCAAGTAAAGACATCAAGGGTTGTCTTACCTCCTCCCTCATCTTCTTGACTGTCTCACCTTTCTGTTAAAGAAACAGAAAAAAGTTAGCCTGGGCTGATGAATCGAACTGATATACAATATTGTGACATGAAAATAAAGAAAGTAATTTCCTGACCTTTCCAATAATGCTTCCAACCTCCTGAAACAGAAAAAAAAAAAAAAGACACCGTGAATGATAACAATTCACTACAGAAGAGCATTTGCTCTGTTCCTAAGCTACTTCACTATCAATTATTTCAAACCTGCAACGTGAAGCATAGCCCCCTTCCATTGTTGCTGTATACAAATATGCCATGTTAGATACAAAGGGGTGGATTGAAAATGTGGTTCTGCAGCTTACTGATTGTGTAGGAAAAATACCTTTAACAGAAGCTGATCTTGTAGCTACAGATCAATCCTGCTACTAAAACCACAGATAAACCCCTATCAGGGAATGAAAATTCAAAAATAATAGAATCACACAACCTGCTAGAGAAAATGGGATTTAATACAAGCATCAAAATAATTGCTGATCTCTCTGAGGGCAGGCATTTACCCTCTTTACACCATGTAATAGCTAGAGCTAAATTTCCACGATACCAAGTGTTATTGTGTAAACACCTGGTGGCCTGTCTTAATCTCCCTATTAAGCACTTACAGAACAATAATTGCTAATCACTTTTTAGGGATTTGGGAATTGTTACCGAGCTCCCACAATCTTCCATGAAGGGACAGAAAATACTGAGAAACGTGCTTGTGAACTTACAATAGGGAAACAATTTGGAAGTTCTGGCAACATTCCAGAAGTTAAAAGCTTGGTGAATAAAACCAACAGGTAGCAAAAATGAAGCTACTACCTCTAAAATGAATAGTCTGGACATGTTACACAAATCATGCAGGTGTGATGTACTGGGAATCATCTGATGGAGAGGAAACCAGCTAAAGGAAAATAAGCTCGTTTCCTGCACTCAGGTTTTGAAACCTACTTCAACAGTTAAAAGAGGGTCTCACATGGCTGATCTGCCCCAGATATATGACCTACCGTTCCCCTCCCCCCAACCCAGTCCATATACTTAAGTCTGACCCATCTTGAAACACAGTCCAAAGAGTAAGATTTTAAAATTGTCCTCCGTTGCTCTGTCCAACGATGGACTCATGATAAATTGGTACTAATTTTGAGTGAAGTAGAGAACTACCTGCAGTGACCTTGAGAAAGCTATTTCTCACCAGAAGGTTATTTATAAGATCAAAATATGAAGCTGCTTGTGCTTGCAATTCCTCACAAACTGCTCACAAGATGTAAAGACTTTTCAGGGAGAAGACGACCTATCTCAATGAAGAATTTTGGCATATGGTTCCTTTGCACTTTCTGCAAGTCTGCACATAACACCAGACTGAGAGGAACAGTCAATACACTGCTGGACCATGGCTGCTATTTGGAGTCACCTAGACGGGCTGGAGAAATGGGCTGAAAGAAACTTCAGGGAACAGAACAAAGTCAAATGAAAAATACTGTGTCTGGGACAGAACAAGTCCATGCAGCAGAACAAGCTGGGCAAAAATTTGCTACATACAAACTGGTTTTCTAGAAAAAGTCCTGAGGGTCCCAGTGTACAACTCCAATATGAGTACATGAACGCATCAGCAGTGCATCCCTGGTCACACAAATGCTGGGCAGTATTAGCAAGACTGTAGCCAGCAGGCTGAGGCAAATGATTCTGGCCTTCTCCTTGTGTTTGTGAGACCATACCTGGAAGATTGTGTCCTGTTTTGGGATCCTAGTACAAGACAGACAAGGACACACTGAATTAAACCAGTGCAGGGCCACCAAGATGGTCAGGGGACCAGAGCACAGGACACATGAAGAGAGGCTGAGAGAACTGCATTTGTTCACCCTTAGGAAGGGAGGACTTGGGGGATATCGTATTGCAGCGTACAATAAGGAAAGCAAGTTGCAACATCTAATTCCTACTTAGTACGAGGAAAAAACTTTTTACCATGGGGATAGCTGGACATTGGAACAGGCACCCAGAGAAGCTGTGAAGTCTC
Source organism: Athene cunicularia (assembly GCF_003259725.1). Classification (NCBI taxonomy): domain Eukaryota; kingdom Metazoa; phylum Chordata; class Aves; order Strigiformes; family Strigidae; genus Athene; species Athene cunicularia. The sequence goes on along the minus strand of NW_020799095.1, from coordinate 84,593,207 downwards.
CATCCTTGAAAGTGTCCAAACCCAGCCTGGAGCAACTTGTTCCAATGGATTCAGGAGATGAGACTGGAGACCTCTGGGGGTCCCTTCCAACCTCCATGGGTCTGTGATTCTTCAAGCACAGTTTTATACCCACTGAAGTCAATGCTGAACTAGCTACAAAGTTCCACAACCCAGTGAAGCCCCTTCTCAGGCTAATTTTCAAACTTTACTTTTTCTGTTCCCCATGTCCCCTTTTTATTTCCCTTCCTACTTCTCTTCCAAAATGGGATTCTGCTCTCTTCTACATACCGACCAGAGAACAGGTATTATCCAGACAGCCACTGCAAATCTTCCAGAAGTATCTGCTTTGCAAACCTATAGTTCTGCTGGCTGATGTGCATTAGACCTTCACACGTCACACAGCTGTGCAACTGTTCTTGCTAAAGCTTCCTGTGTCCATCTGGGACTGTGAGACATCTCTACATCCACACATACAATGCAAAGAAGCAGCTCTGTGCAAAGACGAGTGAATGAAGTGGACCCACTGCAGTTTTGTGTCTTGTGACCAAATTACTCCACGTCTCTTAATATATGGGTTTAGGTCATGTCTTTTCCCATGGCTGAGACATACACACCAGTGTGCTGTGTAGGGTCTGTAATAAGGTTCAGCTTTTTTGTTAGCAATGACACAAATAACTGCCAACCTGCCTGTAACTGTTGAATGGGATTAAACAATACAGGGTAAGAGTCTCAATGATGATAAGCCATGTCTAGTAGTTCCTATCTGCCCACTCAGCACATTCAGCAGTTTTACCTTGAAAAGTTTTTCCATTCTTCTCAGTCCCAGCTTTCAGAAGTAAATTCTTTCATAAAACAGATTCTTAGGAGGTAGAAGGACCTTTTGGTATGGGTGCAAGTATCGTGTTTCATTTGCTATGGGCAAGCCATTGTATTTCAGTCCATGGTATAACTGCATTTTTTGTGCATCTGAAGTTTCATTAGAAGCTGTAGTCCTGGTCTTAAACCTGCAAGGCTCTTCCAGTATACACTGAGTACAAAATCTGCCCCAATCCATTTGATCATTGTGAGTCTTAATGAGAGATGCTGCTCTTTCAGAAATGTATGGATGGGTCATGGCTAATATGTACAAAGATATCTTCCTTGGAAACAGGAAAAGATACTTTCTCTTTGAAAACAGAAAAGTCAAACAAAGAAATTGGGAGTATTTAAACAAGCAGAGTAGAGCATAAAATACTAGGATTCTCAAACTGCTTGTTCCACTGAAGTCTGTGGGACTTTTAGTATTGATTTCAGTGGGGACAGGAATTCTACCTGACTGATTATCACCTTGTTATTACCAAAGATTACAAGCTGTTGAAGAACAGAGCAAATGAAACGGTGTGAATCCCACTGAGGAAATATATTGAGACTGGTGACCAGTTTCTTAGAATGTGCTAGCAAAAGCCACTGTAAATGCTATGAGGTACTTCAAACCTTCCCCTCCTCAAAGCGTGAATTTAAAGGCTGTTCTATAAAGAGGCAGTTTCAAAACATCCAAGCAAATGCCACCTATTCCCCTGCACTGGGAGCTGGGATTCTCCTTGGAAATGTGAGAGAGGGACACAGGAGGAGAAAGAAACATTAACTTCACATGAATATTCCTAATATTTCCAGAATTTTTGATCCATATAAATCACAAAAAAAAAAAAAAAAACAAACAAAAAAAACACCAAAACCCCAAAACTAGAATGGTTCTAAATGGTGACTTCAGACTTTTTGGGGGCCTTAGGTTTTTCTAGGAAAGCTTCCATAAGTACTGGTGGCAACGGATCATATCTTTAATTATGAGAAACCTACTTCAGTCACAGATTAAATCAGAAGACTCTTTACACCTCGTTCTCCAAACCACCAATCAAACCGCTACTCCATCAAGCCTTTAATATTTCTTTATACAGTCCAATATTTATTTCTAATAGATTCTTATATCACCCTAAATTACATTTAGTGCTTAATGAGACGCCTAACATCATTTTTATGACACTCAAGTTTTATCAATATTTCTAGCCCAGATTACTTTGAGGGCTTTATCTTCTTCAGAAAATGTTTCTAAATCTGCCAGACACCAAACTGTGCTGTAGTTAACTGTGTAAGACTGAAGGGATGCGATTTCTGTCACCTACATGAGTTCATTAAAAGTTAGGAGTCTAGTGTAAGCCAGGCACATAGCCTCGTCTGCAGTCCAGGGAGAGAGATAATAGAGGATGTTTTGTTCCCAAAAGTGAAGAGGTGTACTCCCAAGGGCTTCACCTTTCTCCATCTGCAGTAGAAGTCCAGACTGACACTAAGATACCTAAAGTTTGGTGAGAGGAATCCTACGGTTGATGTCAAATTCAGCCTCAGTGCAGGTCAGACAGGAGTTTGATTTAGCTGTCCTAGCAAATAATTTCCTACTAGAATATACTAATAACTGTCAAACTATTTGCTGTTTTCCAGTGCTCAGGAAGATAAGCTAAAGGTATGTATTTATGATCAATCACTGGCTAACCCTCTATGCATAAACACAGTAGGAAAATAAGTTATATGATAAAAATCACTGGGTTTCATATAATCACATTTCAATAGCTGGTCAAAAAGCAGAGCACAGTAAAAAAGAAGTTATAAATGAAGGAACTAAAGCTCAGAGGGAGAAGACAGGTCCAAGTCAACCCAGCAGACTGATGCCAGAGCTAGAAGTACTACCCAAGCTCCTTGGCCTCAACATGTGAACAGCCACCTGCCAGAAGCAGATATGCCAGAGCAACCACACTGGATGAGCAGGATGCCTCTGAAAAGCTGCAAGTGTGCGTGTGCCTACATCCACTGATGCATATGTATACACACACATATTTACCTATTTGTGTGTGAAGTCAGTATATGCATGCAGGCACTAAATAGATATACATCAATTTTCCTTTAAGAAATTACAGCAATTTTCGGTGACTATCCTGAGATTCATCATTCAGCCTAGGTAATGCCTTCCAAAGGTCATATCTCTAGGTGACAGTATTTCTGGCCAGACAGTCTCACATTTGGGCTCCAACAGCGTCACTTTGGAAAACCCCAGGAAAATTTAAAACGTACATGCTGATTTCAGCCTGAAAATAATTCTCAAGCCAGGAGTGTGTGTGTGAGTTGATTTTTGACTATGATTTTTTTTTAGTATGCCTTTTCTAATAAAACAGATAAAACAACAAGAGGTGAACCTCACCAACAAACACTGGAAGACTGCTCAGTATTGATAAAGTGTATTACTAGCCAACCACCCAATTCATCACAGATAACGTGAGGAAAAGCAATGGTAGAACCAGGGGATGGTTTTCATGCTGAAATGCAGCATATAATGGTATTTGCACATCTTATATGAATGAGATGAGTTTTGCTCTTAACGAACACTTGGGGAGTGGTGGAGCCATCAAAGAGCAGAAAGCTGTTTCTGCAGCTTTTGCATCATCCGTGGTGAGGGCAAGGCAGCACCAGCAGAACAAAAGGTGGCAGCAAAGTCTGTGAGCCAAGGTTTTCACAAGGCTCTTGATGATGTGAATGACTAAACAAAGATATAAAACAGGCTGTAGGAGAAAGCTGTTTCCTAATTAATTATCTACTGTTCCTTTTGAATAACAAAAGAAAGAAATTAGTCATGTTAAGAAAACAAGAGGCTTAACAAACGGTAACAAACCTTGGTTTAAAGATTAATCATTGATCTGTAAATATAATGTGTGAAATTCCATCATTTTTCTAAGTGTGAAGCTAGTTTAGTAATTACTGCATCCCAGGAAATCAAAACAAAACAGGTAGCTAGGACCATTGAAAAGCACAGACGTTGCTCTATTACTATGGGGCATGCAGCTTCTGGTATCAGCACTATGGGGTAAATGAAACACTGAGATAAAGCCATGTCTAGAAGGAAAACACCTTTAAGAAATCTAAGAATATATACTTTCTCCCCAAAGAATCTGACAAAGCACAGGCCACATCCTAAAGCCCGCAATTTATCCAGGCAATGCTTTGTCTGCACAGACTTAGCTGCTTTCTATGAGCAAGGACAAGGTTGAACCAGTAGGACTGGACTCTACAAACAAAAAAGCCTGCTAGAAATCACTGAAAGTAAAGAAACACAGCCCTCCACGGTGGGGAAGCACATTCGCCAAGGAGGGATCCTGGCAACATCAAACAACATCTGCACTGATAAAAGTTTTCCAGACCAGCACCAGTTGTCTTTCTCCCATCCCTACAGAGGTGTAACAACCCAACTTTCTCTCTTTGCCTTGTTCTGAGGATAGAGTTGCCAATACTTGTATAAACTCATGAACATGCTTGCATGGAAGACCCCAGGAACATGTTCCATGAAGATGTTCTAAACAATGTGTCTGCATGAAGCACGTGGGGCATCAGCATTTTTCAAAGACCAGAATAAAAGTCAGTTTTGGGAAACATGATGTAATGTGTCTACTTCAGGGAACAAATGGCTCAAATAAACCGAGAGTCTGACTTGCGTTCTGGGATTATGTGGGATTAGCCTCACTGACATGGGAGATTTTATGTTCCTAGGTGATGCTTCAATAGTCACTGGCTGATGCTAACAGCCTTAATTTAGTAAGGCACTGCAGTCCAAACCCTTATTGAGACAGAAACATTGCTAATAAATCTCATAGTGTAGGAGGAAACCTTAAAATTACGGTCTTTCTGATGGAAATGCCAGTGTTATGAATCTTCCACAGGTCTATCTACCAGTTTTTGGGCAGCTGTGCCAATGGGGATTTCTCATTTGCGTTTTGATATGGGTAACAAATGGTAACAAATTTACATTCAATTTCACACCAGATCTCCCAGGCTCCCCCCCCATTTCAAACCCAAAACTGGTTCTGTCCTTTTGTTTGTCCCTCGGCCTGTGATGCTGAAGCAGCAGTACTGAGTAGGGTGTCTGCCTCCGGCAATCTCAGTTCATTACAGCCGTGGACCAGCGAGGAGATTCTGTTTGACGGAAGTGGGAAAAATTCAGCTATGGAGATTGTTTTTGGGGACATACAGTGCCCAGGCACTGAGGAAAAAGACCATTGTCCTTTCTGTTGTTCTTTTAGGCTAGTGAGAAACTTTCCATTGTAACTACAAAGACACTAAGAGGAGATCCATCTTGTGTTGTGTGTTTGCACGCAGAGTTTTGTTCCATGACTAGAGTTCTTAGGTACCAGAGTAATGCAGATAAACAAAACAAGAACTATAATAGCAATAGGCAGGACAGTCAATCCTCATAATACCCTGACAGAGTTCGTGGAAACTAGAAAGAACAGAACAAACATTGGCTTGGTTGGCATTTTACGGCTTGGATTAAATTACTGACAAGGCAATTCTTAAAGCTACTTTGTTGTACTCTGTATTTTAATAAGTAAGAAATAGAAGAAAAAATGGGGAAGGAGAAGGCCATTACCTTCAATATGGGGAAAAATTATTTCTGTGCTTGCCTTACAGTCTTTCAGGGGGCAATTAAGCGACACCAAAAAGTGGCCACTAAAAGAAATTCCTGATGTTAAAACTATATTATCTATACTGATGAAAAAGGCGATTTTCTCCATGATTTACTTCTGTCTATATTTGAGCTGTTAAGTGTGAGTAATCACCTTAATGTGTCTAAATTTTCTTTCTTTTTCTTGTAAAGAATTCTATATATAGCATCATAAAATAGTCACCAATATGTCTGAAAGTCACCAGTGAAGCTGGATGCAAATTTGCTGTAACCAGTGCTTTCAGTGCCACAAGGGAGCTACTCATTCTGCTGAAACCACTGGGACATAGACTCCTCAGGGCATCTAAAATGAAGCTGTAAGTGCTGGAAGTTTAAATTTTAAAAATCAAGGCACTGATAGGGTTTTGTCCAAACCTGAACATTTGACTGCAGGTACATTTTTTTCTGATTCACTACTGCTGAAACTATGAGAAACATATCAAGGAGTGAATGGTACCAGGGAAGGAAAAGCTCCACTCAGTCACTGTATCTTTCCTCCATCAATGCAGATTATACATTCTACATACTACATGTGCTGCTCTTCCCCAGACATGTTTAAAATCCACTTAGGAGACTTCCAGAACCTCATAAAAATCTCAATATCAGGAATTTCTCTTGGGATTCCCTTATTAGGATTTATTTTTAAAATATATTTTATTCCATTATTTCCATCCACAAGCACTTGTATCATTCAAAATAATGACACCCCATTACACTCAGATTTATTCTCTCCAGGTATTTATGTCTGAAGAAAGCTAGACACGGTCTTCTCAGCCTCCTAAAACATTGTTATTTTTCTGCAAATTCCCCCTCTGCTCAGTCTTCAACATCACTCACACACATGGCACTGCTGTTGAGCACAGAACCACAGGTGTGATTTTGCCAGGAGAACGGTAAGGTAATTGCAATCTCTTTGCCCCACAATGCAACACTACTACATATCCAAAATTGCATACGTTTTTGCTGCAATAGCTTTCTCTCCAGCTCGGCATATCCCAAATGTGCCACTCTCTAGACACTGCCACATCTGATGCCTTTCAGCCTTTTATGCTTTCCAGATTTCCTTCTCTCACTGAACATGTATCTTCTAAATTACCTTCTCCAGTTAATTGCCTCAACTCTCCAATTTACACCGCTCAGTATTTGGCAAGAGTCCTACTTCCCTGTCAGTCTTCCTTTCTCCCTTTCATCCTATGTGTAAATTATTTTCTTGTTCTTCCTAACCATCTGACTTTATTAATTCATTTTGTTTTCTATTTTTGAATTCCTTCCCCTTTCTCTAAAAGTTTCCTCAGACTCCCTATATTAATATATTCTACTTTGGTTTCTCACAGACTTCACTGCACCCAGTATGGTTTCACAATGCACACCTTCACGCAGTGCCTTTGGAAACAATGCGTTTTTTCTTCTGCAGTTTGTACCAGAGGGACAAAGCAGAGACTCCTTCACCACCACTATGAGATGGAGACCAAAGTGGATTCGTGACCCTGCTGCCCCTTCCATGTCGGCACATTTGAACACTTTCTCCTGTTCCACCTCATGGACCTGACTTTTAAATCTCCATTAAGCTGCTTTCCTGAAATTTAACATCTTTCTACCAGCACAGTCTCCTTACCATCCACATCTAAAATTAACCTTTAATGGTGAGTCTCTAGGGTCTTAATCAGCCTGTTAACACTAGCTGTGTACAAATCCAAACCAGACCAAAATCATGTAATTATTATCCAGTACAGTCAAAGTAGATGCTTTTTCAGGAATTATTTATTTCTGGACATGAAGTGACCAAAACTAGAACAGAGCACTGCTGATGTCAAGTATCTTGGCAGACACCTGTGGGCAAGGCTACAATTTTCCACAGTCTTCCAACCTTATTACCTGTGGTAGTAAGCAAGGAAAAAAAAAAACAGCCACAAGTCATGGGAATAAAAAAATTCAGGAAAAGCTGAGCAAGCAATGACAAGAGAGAAACCTAGAGCTCCACTAAAGACCCTATAACATGCACATTTTGACAAAAATTTAAAAAGGAAGAAAAGGTGAAAGGCACATTTATTTTGGAGCCTGAACCCTACCTCTCCTTACAGAGGGCTCTGACAGCTAGGGACTGTTTATCCATGAATGCACACACACTTAATTTGCATTCCTTAAGCCCTTCAAAAAATGTTGATGTGGGTAAATGCTGCCACTTTTGACTTCGCTGGAAGCAGAAATCTTGCAATCCCTGCAATATTCTAATCCTGCCCAGAAATTGTGTTTTAGAAGTAGACAAAGGTAAGAAAATATCCATACCCATTCATGCCTCTGCCCCACACAGTGATTTTACTTATTTTACTTCAAGAAACAGCAGAAATTAGATGGAAAATAGAGAAATAGGGCAATGTAAACAACCCCAGCCTCTATTCCCTGTTGCATTCCCCTGAAATGCATGGAACAGTCTTATTCCTTAATGTGGTGCATCCTTCTTATTAGTAAAAGATGAAAATGCATGCCTGCGTTATTTAATATAGTCTATATACCCAACCGATGCACATGCTTCAAAAGGCTCTTCTGTTCCTGCCCTCTCCGGAACAGCATTCAGGTTACTCAGTCAAAAAGGTCCCAAGCAGCAGAGGCTGCAGTGCCATGGCAGCTTTATGGCATGTATTCATTTTTGTCCAACTTGTCCTTAAAAACCTCCAATGACGGATGGTGCAGCATGCCACAGCAGCCTCCTCCCCTCCTCACAGATCCAGAAGAAAGACAGAGAAGGACTTTTTACAAGGGCATGTAGTGATAGGACAAGGGGTAACAGCTTTAAACTGAAAGAGGGTAGATTTAGATTAGATGTAAGGAAGAAGTTCTTTGCTGTGAGGGTGGTAAGACACTGGAACAGGTTGCCCAGAGGGGCTGTTGCTGTCCCCTCTCTTGAAGGCCAGGTTGGACGGGGCTTTGAGCAACCTGGTCTAGCGTGGAAGGTGTCCCTGCCCATGGCAGGGGGGCTGGAACTGGATGATCTTTAAGGTCCCTTCCAACCCAAACTAGCCAATGATTCTGTAACAAGTTTTTCATAATTTTGCTTTTAAAATTCCCTGCAAACAGAGATAGTTGCTTCTCTGTGGATGTGAAGAACATATGAGCACTGCCCTTGCAGTGTACTCCCAACACCTGCCCTCTAATTCATCCCAAGTATGACAAATGCTCTGTGTTGCTCCTGGTTTCTCTTCAGGGCTGTCACACTATCAAAACTTTTTTACTGATGTAACATGGCGCAAGATGAAAATCAGGCCTTTCATCTTACACCATCACACACTCTCTGAAGTCCTGGCTCAGGAGGACACTTTTCATATCAGGACCCAGAAACACTTACCCTGAGGTGAACCTTTTACACCTCACAGTGGTTAGCTTTTTTGCTGGGCCCACACAAGCCTTTCTGCTGCTTCCACTAATAAAAAAAAATTTGCTGCCTTCCCTTAACACCGCATTTTCTGTCCTGAGAAAATGAAGGCCATGCCTTGCCTTGTCGCCAGCCAACTGTCCTAAATCTTGCTACGCTGCCGAAGAGCGGCTGAGCTGGTTCTCCAGCTGGCCATATAGGTGCCCTGCAGGAGCTCAGCTGGACCTACAGCCGCTTCTTTCCCCAAAGCAAGATAAAGGTACTGATGAAAGGTGTCCTACCTGTCTGAAGGCACTGGCCCTGGGTTCTCCTGGAGCTCAGAACTGTTCCCATCTGTTTTCCTTTCATAAGAACACTAATGTTGTCTTTGACTTTTGCTACTTGTTTTGTTTGTTGTTAAAGATGCTTTTTTTACTCCCTACCTTCGTTCAGAGGTCTGTCCATTCGTACAAATCCTGAACTTTCTGTCTGCAGGTACATAATTTAGCTTAATTGCCTAATTAAGATGTCCATTCTTGACTTAAAGCCCCTATACAAATCACATGAAAAGTTTTCCTAAATCTGCAGGATTTAATAGCCGAGATAACTAAGCACAGTAGCACAAGTTATGGACTTTCAATCAAAATGAATACAAATATCACAAGGCACACAGACCTTCTCTATGCAAAGGTACACTGTTAATAACAGCTTAGAGACAGAGCTAAGGTTAGGGGGGACAGACCCTCATATTTCCATGAAATACACTAATAAATAGATTACTTCAAAATTATCTTGCTTTAAAGTTATCTAACTGAATCCAGTTTGCTACTGTTACTTTTAAAAACAACCTTTTTATTCCCCTCTTCAAGTTGTGACCAGTTATTCACATCCAAATTTCTGCGTCAGTTAATTGTTTTGTCTAGAAATACTAATGAGAAATCAGCAGCTTCCACTGATGTCTTTACCACAACAAATCTTAAGGAAGAGCCCAGAAACATGTTATCATCTTCTTTTTCAGAGGCATATACAGCTTTCAGAGTGACCTTCTCACACTGACTTCATATTGACTCATACATCCTTCATTCCTCTATATTATCATTTCTAAATCACAGAAATGACATCAAAGAAACCATAAAGGTCTGACTTTTATCACCAAAATAAATTCTGATTTAATGTACTCTTTACAATACTTAGGCACAATAGAATACATGATTACAGCATAGCAGAGGTAACAGTATACCCATCCTGTCTTGTTAACTGAGGATGCATGGTATACTCCCACTTAAAATGTGAACTTTGTAGCTTTTATGGGTTTAATTTAGACCCTTGGGGCTACATATGCATTGAATACTGGACACATAACATCCATTATTGTGGTTGCACACACAATTATTGATGTTTAACACAGAAAATCAGCTGCTTCTGATTTAAAAAAAAAAAAAAAAGTTTAAAAAAAAAAACCCCTTAGCCCACAGTTTAACTAAAATGTTCTGAAAATGACAGATACTTGATTTTTCCTTTAAAGGCATGATTCTGAAAGAAGCAGAGCTGTCTGACAGTGGTTAAAAAAAAAAAGCACGCTTAAGCACGTGGGAATTTGACTGAAACCAGTAGGGCTACTTATACCCACCAGGATAAGGATGTGTTCAAATGCTTTTCTGGATTTGGACCAGAACCCAGTAAAATCAATCTGTAAGACCTAATTTGAGTGCAGACATGCATACAGATTTTAGGTGGGTTTGGTAAAAGAGACTGTTATTAAATTTGTTTGACAGATCCTTATTTAAGATGCAGATTTTACACACCAGATGCCTGCCTGAAGCTGAGTATTTCATGGGAAAAAAAAATAAAAGAAAATTGTTAGATAATTTCTGAGAAAATACATCATTTCATCTGACATAACCTAATTTCTGAGTTTTTTAATTTGCAGACTTAAACTGTACCCCCTTATACTTCTTAGCAGCTCCACAAGTAAAATACAGCAGGAGATTGTTTAGTCTCCTATTTTTGCTATGGGTTTTTCATATGCCATTCGTTGAAAGCATGCACTGCTTCAAAATGTAAATGTACTTTTAGTTATTAAATTCTAGGAGTAAAAATACTGTTTAGATTTATATATACAAATTTGATCTCCAGAATGAGAGATATATATATTCACTCTTCTTGTTAAGAAAGAGCCAAACCCACCTCCTTTACACAACCTTCATTCATTATGCCTAAAAATGTCTGGTGTTGCCTGATGGAAATAACACAAACAAACTTATGAAATGTGTTTTTTAATTAAAAGCCCATTTTGTTATCTGGCAACATGAAACAAATGGTTATCAGACTGTTAAGTCTGACAATACTGAATTGGCACTTTGTCTACGGCACAGATTTCACATTTATCTGCATGCTTAAGTGCTGCGCTGGACAGAAACGAAATGACAGTCAACCTTCCAAAACAAACCCGCAGGGGACCTGGATGAATGTTTGGTTTATCAGGAGGTTCGCTCTAATAAGATGCTACATCGGAATAACGAAGAACTATCCATTTGCACTCAACAGAAATAGACAGTAATGCTGTGGCAATTATTTACACAAGTCAAAATTCTGGTATGGTAAAAAAAAAAACCCTGCAAAATCCAGCAAATGATGAGAAAGGCAAGCTGTATGCAGGTCAGCCTTATGCAAGGGTCTGCCTAATTTGGCTAACTATCAACAAAAGAACTTTTTTTACTGCTGGACCTGCTGAAAACAGGTTTGTTATAGGCAGGGTTTGTTCCAATGAACTTGGGCTGCAGGGCAAACTTAAGTATGATGCCTTTAAAGGCAGGGCTTTATTTTTCAGTCATGGCAATGGTGCTTTTGACTCAAGTCAGGAGGAGGAGGAGCAGACCTTCTGTCAATGATACTGTCAGGCTCTGATGGTAATTTCACACACTTGCTCAATACACAGGCAACTGCTGTGGCAACAGTAAATGCTTCACCTTGCCATGCATGAGAAGGCGTATGGTAAGTGTGACATTGAGACCTCCTTCAGTCACTTTTGTGTCCTTCGTGTTCATCCTGGCCTTGTATCTTCAATATTGGAAAGCAGCTTCGTTTTTCTTGTTTTTTTTTTTTCTATTCACTTAATCAACCTACAAAGAGAAAGAGAAAAAGAAAAGGTACCATTGAGTGGCTGAAGCTACTGTGAACTGAGAATATCATGTTGTACAAACCAATCAACATTCCTCCCTTTGATTTTATGAATACAGTTTAGTGCTGAAAAGGCTCCTTTGATTATTATCCCTCCCCAATCAACTCTTTAGCCCTTCACCAATTATAAGATAAACTCCCTTCTGGAACCTAAAAAATTCTTTTCAATTCCTGTATTTCAAAACTGAAAGTACAGAAAATAAGAGTGAAATACAATGTCGTCTTCTGAACAGCACTTTCTCTCTGTTAACCTGCATTGTGTATGTATATGTAATATATATATATATATATATGCATTTTTACACATGCCTGGTGTTGTTCTCATTTCTCTCCTTGTTACTACCTCATTTTCTTTTTGCTCTTGCAGAAGAGATTTTTTTTGTTTTCTCTCCAGCTAGAGAGAAATTAATTCTGAGCCTAAACACTGATCCCTGCCAGCAACAGCGGATGACACGTTATCAAAGACATCTGAGTAACTAAGAGCCACTTGCTGCTGTAAATCTGGGCACTGTCTGACTTCGTTTTTGTCTACCAGGCCCAGAGGTGGCTTAGTCCCTCAAAGGCCAAAACTGAGCTTCAGCCCTAAGTAGAAGGATATTTTTCTTAATTCCTAATGACAAATTGCAGATTTTCAGTCATTTACAAAGTCATAACTATCCTAAAATGCTAATAAAAGCTGTAATGGCTGTCTTTGAAAGGATAAACAAGATGCATTATGAGTTTATTAATGCAAGGACATTTTTCAGTACAGACAAAAATGGGGGCAAAAACCAACGGCAGGCAAATTCCACAGCAGAAAAGGCTTAGAGACTCCTTATTTAGTTTTGTCTTTTTCAGGAGTATCTTACAGAACATAGGCCCTTAAACACACATGACGCCTCTCAGTAACCAACCATCCCTTATTAACGACAACCCTATTAGCTTTGTATCTTGGAGCTTCTAAAAAAATTTGGCTAGCTTGGGCACCGGTTAATGAGCACCCCTAGGGACAACCATTTTGTGGCTCAGAGCGTACAGCAGTGTCTCACTGGGGTGCTATTGTCCCTTTGTGAAGATTGCTCAGGCATGGGACCTACGAGATCATTCCTCTAAAAATGCTGGAGGTAGTATCATGCAAGCTGTTTCATGAACTGATTAAGCTTTATCTAAAGAGCCACTAAGCACTTACATATTAGACTAAAGTCCAACTTAATTGAGCATGTTAGGTGTGAGAAAAGTCAACAGCAATGCTTAAAGAAAGAGCACAAGAAACATGTATGGAGTCATCCCTGATAGACTTGCTGAGCTGCCAGCAATCAGCAACTCAGGGTCTTCTGGGAGACTTCATCCAGACCAGTATTTTCAATAGCCATTGGTGGACCACTCCTCCATGAATTTGTCTAATCCCTTCTTGAATCCATACATCTGGTCTCCAGAAGTTCTGGTCTCACAGATTAATTTTTAGTGTGGGAAGAAGTGCTCCACTTTATCTGGCTTAAATTTGCTGACTCTCATTTCCCCTTGTTACACATTTTGCTCTCTATTATCTGTAGACCATCCCAGAAAGTCACTCCTCGGATGGCTGAGGCTTCTCACTTCAGCCTGAGCCTGAGAGTGGTCAAGCCACTCCTGATGTTTTTGCTGCTAAGGAAATACACTGGAAGATGCAGGATTTTCTCTCAAGTCTCTGCAGGAATACTTAGGACCAACAGAGAGCTTCTTTGCCTTCAGTGACTGCAAGAATAAGAGGCAGACATGCTTGAGAAGGAAAATTAGCTCTTTCCCAGCCAAAACCACGACAGAGGTGAAAAGGAGGAGGGAGAAAGAGCAACTTAAACTCCTCTTCCTACAAGCAAATTCATTAGTCGCTACACAGAGCAGTTCCTGCCTACCTGCTCTGTTGCCAGGGCTAATTTTCCCTAACCCAGCATGGACTCGGTGTATTTCATACCATATGCTCTACCATCCAGACCACAGCCACTAAAATAAACCCCATTTATTCCACGTTTCCAGACTTATCACTTACATTACATATCACCTATCCAGATGGAGAAAAGCAGTAGAGAACAAGGTGCCTGAGTGAGAAAGCAGAAAACAGAAGCAGCCTGGCCATGCCTTTGATGTACCAGGTGTGTGCAAGAGGGTGAGAGGAAAATGTCCCAGGGCAGCTGGTAGGAAATGAGATGAAAGGTATTGGGCTTTACTCTGCTTCTTTAAAGTTGGACCAGGACTCACAGTAAAATCTGCAAGTGGGTGGCCACAACAGTCCCTTCTGACAAGCACAGAGAGAGGAGCAGAGGAGGAGACTGTGGTTGTTCCCAGACTAAGAAAGGGAACAGTGCCATGGTGCTCACCTGCTCCTTGCTGCTTGCTGAGGGAAATGCTCTGGCTCTGACAGCCCAAGCATTTTCTGTTCAGCTCTGTTAAAAACCCCCCACATGCCAAACAGGAGCACTCGGGTACATAACAGTAGAATACATCTCAGCATTCTGGACTTTATGGGAGCAATACAGGCCATTTGAGACCTCTAGAAACCCACAGTAGCTTGGAAGATTTCACATAATGGATGTGTTCCAAGTAGAAGCAAGGTATTTAAGACCACCCGTGGACCAAAATTTAGTGATGAAGGTACAGCTATGTTTCTAACGAAATGTATGCCCATGCAGGAATAATAAAGCCAGACGAGATACAGGTTTACAGTTGCCATGGCCTTTTACTGCTGTGATGCTACAGCAGTATGCTCACTTTGGGAAGAATTTTGAAGGGAAGCCTTCTCCCAGACAACAAACCAATCCCCACTGAAGCCTGACCTTTTCCAGATAAAACCTGAAAAAAAAAAAAATCTGTATTTTTAGCTAATGCCTTTTGGGTTCTATTTAAAAACAGAGGTTAAAAATGAAATTTCACCACAAATATTGTTAAAAATATCTCTGCCATCTAATTTTTTTGAAGGAGTTTGTCTGCCCCTCCTCCCAACAACCTCAAGTTCTGGCACCTGGTACTGAGAAAGAGAACAGATGTCTGGGGGAGGGCTGAGAGCGTGTGCCTGCAAGGAGTTAGGCAGCTGTGTGAGATACAAAGGGAATGAATTCAAGAAGCAACCTCACATGCTAAAGAAGAATACATGAAAACTGTACAATATATCATGAAGAGAGAAGAGCTTTTACTACAGCAGGTCATTTACAATTGCCCCAGTTGTCCTGAAAGTTGAAGTATTCTGGTAAAACATTTACAGCTCTGTAAACCCACAGGACTGTTAATTACCTGAGTATTTCAGTTTTAAAGACAGATTAAAATAAAATGCATTGTTGTACTTTATTATTTTTAACTAAATAAAGCAAATTTTTCTGCAGGCATCATCGTAAACACATGCTGGTCTAGATCTCTGTGTGCATGGAGATGTCAGATCATGACACAGGAAGAGAATGGTTTCCTCTACAAATCCTCCTACCAGCCAGCAATACATCCATGTATTTATAAACCTACTGCTGTAATATATGAGCACATCATGAATACTTAATCAGCAAAATAATTTCCCTCTCCTTTACAAAACTGGCATTTTGAACAATTTACTATGTTCCTGGCTTATGTGTGCCTCTCTGTGTGTGCAAACAGAAGGCTGAACACATAAGGCTTTCTGTTCTCAAGCTCTGTGTGATGAGGTACTATGGCTTCTCTGGGGGCTGGGAGAGTTGAATCTCAGACTATGAAAAAATCAATGTATCATCCTTTTCCTGATGCCAGTGGAAAGTCAGGGGACTCCACAGGTGAGCAGAGAGTTTCCTGCAGGCAGACACAGTCAATTGCATGGCTGAATGTTAAGAGTGAGGGTTTATGCATTTTAGCCTGCTTTCAGCAGAGACCTGTCTGTGACAGGAGGACAGCTGGACAACATCCTCCTTCTGACCTTGTGACTCTGGACCAGAATGCACAAAACACAAGATCTGGGGCTCTGCAGCTCCACAGCTCTAGGTAACAAACAAAAAAACCATGCCCAGGGAACAATGGAAAGTAGATCACATCAAACAGATCGTTCCCAGCCAACAGCAAATCTTTGCCTCCTGTGGGGCTGAGTGTGAACTTTTGAGGACATTTCAACTGCTGTTTATCATGTAAAAAGTGAAAAATTCTCTTTAGGTAGAAAAAGACATCCAAAATGCATTTAAAAAACCCCAGCCTTTTGAAAACTCCAATAAGATGAACACACAGTCTTATGCAAATACACTTTATTTGTACTTATGTGTTTCTATACATGCATATACAGGCATAAAATGGCATGTCCTATATGCTCAGTACTCATCATATAAGAACCATCAATTTTCTAACATGGCTTTTCAATAACTGTTGGAAGATTAAATGACTGAAACAACAAGCAGTTAAGACATGTGTTCATCAGAGTACTACAAAGAACAACACAGTTCCTCAAGGATTCCACTGAATTAATGAAAGCTGCAAGATGAACTACAGAGCTAAAGGACAATTCCACAACCCTGACACACAAACACACATAGAGGTTAGGGATCCACATGGCCGACGGGGTAGTGCGAGATGGCTGTCTGAAGCCTGAGACATGGAAAGTCAACTTCATGACCCCTTTTCTTCCTACCCCTCAAGCCTAGCAATCCTCTCCCAAGAAAATAAGCAGACCACTGCTGAGAATGTGGCTGTACAGTGCTGAAAAATATAGGTATATAAATATATATATATATATATATATATGTATGTATGTTTTAAATCTCTAAGGTGACCACTCCACGCATGCAGGATAAGAAAGCCTTTGACTCCACAGCAGGCAGGGATGCCAAAGAGGAGTAAAATCAACACAGTACCAAGGTAGACATCAAGCAATTGATCTCTGAGTTTAAAGCTATAATGAATTATTTGACATCCATGAATCTGCCAAGAAAGCTACTCTTCTGGAAGATCCAGAGGAATGAGAGGGAGGAGGGAGAGAAAGGGAGAGTGTGCATGGTGTGAAATGGGATGGAGCTGTACAGTCACAGAGATGTGCTGAAAAGGAAAGAGATGCAGAGAGGAGAGAAGGAGAAACACAGGGAGAAAGAAAGAAAGAAAGAGATGAAGCTTCCTATGGGTGATACAGAGAATAATGTGAGAAGAATCAATGTGCAAGTAAGAACCAACTGAAAACATGTTCTGGTATGTGAAATCTTGGTTGTATGGTTTTTAAATCTGAACTTGTCAGAACGATGAAACTGGTCAGAGCACCCAGCACAGCATTCTCTGTGCTTGAGTCTCAAAAGGGACTCTTGAACCTAATTATGGTGCTTCATCACCATCAACAGAAAGGTGTAATTATGAAGAAAGAAAGGAAGAATCTACAGATGAAATTCCAAAGAACAAATTCCAGTTGTTCCACTGGAAGAAAAAAAAAAATGTAGAGTGGGGGAAATTATAGTGACATTCAGCAGAAACCATCTCTACTTTAAATAAGGATCTAAAGGATTTAAACTCAATCACTTAGTTCTCATATATCCGTAGGTTTAGATAAAGAAAACTTTGATAAGGGAAACATAGGAACATCTAGTCTGTCACAGTAAATCTGTCATTTCCATAATATCTGGAAACATCCCTATACAGATGGGGGAAGGAAAAGACAGGGACTGAACAAGGAGACTAAGGCATGAGCAGAGCAAACTGAAGGTGAACAAAAAGAATTATCATGAATTATGAAGAACTGGAAGATGGACAGTAATACACAACGTTATGAAGAAATAGTTCAGAGTGGTTTATTTAGCAAGAACTCTTAAAAAAATTTTATTAACCAAAATAAAAAAGAAGAAAGAAAAAAATAGCAAAAGTGACAAAATAATGGAGAAAACTGAAACATGGGAAGCCATGAAAAGGCTGTAGCTAAGTCCTCTTAATTAGAAGCTTCCATGGGGAGAGAAACATCCTAGGAACCGGAGGAAGCACACTGCCAAGGATCTCAATGAGAAGAAAGGACCTGTGCTTTCATAAGAGTAGAGTTCTTTAGGGACAGATTTATGATACTTACATGATTTAGTCTTTCATTTAAACTGGAGGGAATATAGGAAAGGAGAAAGAGACTGAAAGAAACGTAAGAAAATTAGTACAGGACAAGAAGTGATGACTTTATCAATAGAAATTGACACATTCAGCCATATAGATAAAGTTTAAAATTACAAATAAGCAGTCTGCCACAGAAAGGTTCATGCTATCAAATGAAGAAATAACTACTTTGCTTTCAAGTTCTTCAATAAGCTAAGCAGTTATTATCTATGACTTTTCACTTGAAATTAACATTGCTGGATGTCAAAGGACTAAACAGTGTAATTATACAGAAAACCACTGGCAGTAGTTAACCCCCCCCAACCCAAAGTGAAATCAAAAGCAAAGCCAGCTCCAGATGTATTATTTTGTTTCACGAAACTTCTTTTCAGAAATGGTGAAAAGTGATAATGATCAGCAGCTATTTATGGTCTCAGCTGAAAGAAAAGAAGATGACTGGACATTTGCTAAACATACACTTCAGCTTCTGTGTCAACTGGAGGATGAAGCCACCTACTGTTACTAAACCATATTGTTGTGACGCTACTAAGAACAAAAAGCTCACAGGATGCCCACAGTAACATAACAGTAATAACAATGACAACTCCTCAAAGGATTTCTCTCCCAGTAGTAACTATTTGGAAAAAGAGAAATCATTCTTTGAAGCACTCCAGTTTTATACAGAAACGAGGAGAATTTGATTAATGAACAATAGCTAAGGAAGTGAGTGCAGTATTAACCTTTCTACTTTACCAGTTCCATCTCCCAAATTACTAGAGATGACTGTACACAAAGGAATGAGATTATACATTTTATTCACATCCTTATCATTTATATCCCAAAATAGATTTAATGTTAATCTCTAACTCTTTAATGAAGTGAATAAGATCTTCAGAACATGGCTTCATTAAATCGTCATATCATGGACCATTTTAAGTAAGTTGATAGTTGGGATGGATCCAAAAATCCAGAAATACTGGAGAGAAAACTAATTCTTTGTGT
Source organism: Athene cunicularia (assembly GCF_003259725.1). NCBI lineage: Eukaryota > Metazoa > Chordata > Aves > Strigiformes > Strigidae > Athene > Athene cunicularia. The sequence goes on along the minus strand of NW_020799095.1, from coordinate 84,574,149 downwards.
TAGCAGAACAAAGCGTGTGTGTGTGTGTGTGTGAGTTGGTAAAATGGGTTTTCACTAAAAAGATAAGATAAGGCAATAGCTCAAGAATGGAATTCAAACACTAAAGAGAGCACAGTTTTAGGAAATTCATAAATCACATGCTCAGAGAGATATAAATTTCTGTCAATTACAGGAAATCAAGCTGAATATGGGCCACGGAAAGAGCAGCAATTGAGTCTACAAAAAAAAAAAAAAAAAAAAAGGTTAAAATATAATCTAAAAATCAAAGGGGATTAAAGAGTAGCACATTATTCCACCACAGTTAACAGCTACCAACAAAAGACAGTTACACATCTTAGCAAGCCGTATTCTTGTACTAACTGTTGAAAAAATCTCTGTATCTCTGATACCCTAAGCTCTGTAGTTACTACAGATATCTGGAAGTAGCAGGTTTGCTGAAGATGTGAAACCAATATGGAAATAACAGATTGAAAAAACAGCAGAACAACTTTTAAAGGCAACAGCAAGTATAAAAACTGGCAAGACTCCAGGAGTGCTGCCTTTTCAAAGTAATTTTATGAAGTGGTACTAGTTTTTCCTTGAGGGATATGTTTAACTATTTTGTCAGAGGAAAAACTCATCCTATTTATAGAAGCAGCTGTCTTTGTGTTCTCCCTAAAATGAGAAATACCCTTACTCTATATGACTCACGTCTCATTTACTAAAGATGACTAGATGTCAAATAATCTTTGAAGAGAACAGCAAAAGATTAGAAACTTACTGATGGATGTTTAGCTGCTGAACTTGACATATATGAGCCCTTTCTTTAAATTGGACCACTCTTCCTCATGCTGGTCAAAAAGTATATGCCTCAGCCAATAGCATTGGCTGCTCCTTTTGTGATTTATTAAAGGAAATGAACAGCAACATATTTTTTCACTCTTCTACTTACAACATTTTCTGTAAAGTCTTTTGAGTAAAAAATATTAGCATCATGAATTTATTACAGGAAGAAAACTCACAGCAGCACAATAAAGACTATTGTTCACAAAACTATTTCCTAATAACAACATTCAGTGATGAATCAGTTATCTATTATAAATTAATATCAAAATATTATGCTGTGTGTGAATAGACAGCTACACACTTTGCCAAAATATAGAAAGTTATCCCTTCAGAAAACATCACATGTCAAACGGGTAATAAATGCCATCAAATGTCTGGAAATCAAATCTCAGGAAATCTAGAAAAGCTGTATAATGGCCTTCAGCAAATGCAACACAGATTTGGGATCCTGAGGGAAGTGAGTAATTTCCAGGCTATGGAAGATGCAGTGATTAATTTTGCCAATGATATCTTCCATCTTTCCAAGTATTTTTTTTTTCCTTCGTTCTGTAGTTATTCCAGAAAGAATTACCTTGGCAGGAATGCAGAGAGCATCTTTAGTTTGCCGTGAACTAAAAAAAAGCACCAGAGTGTGCATGTCAATACTTTGTATGGATCCACTAGCCAACTAGCTCTTCTGCATATGTGAAAAAGCCAGGCAGCTAAAAGCTCCTGTAAATGGAAGCTGCCACGGTAGACTAATGAAACACAAACTCCTCCACAAATCAGAAAGTTGTGCCAGCCCACTGTAAATTATTCTCCACAAATATCCTCTAGGAGGATTTAAGGACACATTCAGGATGGACCAGAAGGTGCTTTTTTTCCTTTCCTAATGGCATGAAATGTAATTAACTGTAAGCTTTATCATGGACGTGGCAGTTTGCAAGATCAGGGAAGACAACAGATGCATATGGTAGGCCAGCTATTTACCAAAGACTAGTTCTAGTCATAGCTTTGAACACAAAATCAGCTTTACCTGCCATTTATTCTGTGGCTCCCAAACCCTCAAGTTAAGCATTGTGTTTCTTAAATCTTTGTTTTCATGTTGCCAACACAACTTCTAAATAGATATTTTGCTTTACTTGCTTATGTTCAACTAAGGAACAGACACTCCACCTAACTTGTATTAATCATTCCACATGGTCTGAAATAATAAATCTAGTAAAGAAATGTCACAATGAAGGTAGGTAAAAAAATTGAACAGACCACCAACAGTAGCAGAATGGTCTCTCCAGCACAGAGATGCTTGCAAGAATGGCCTACCCTATAAGAACAGATTTTCAGTCTACACCTTTTCCTGGAAAAACCCTAGATTCTGAAGACCTGAACACTGTGAATGTGTGTCACATTTGTTAAATTATCTCTGCCCCCTAAAGTCAAATGTGTGGCTTTGACATTTCATCAATTATTTTATTTTCATTTTTATTTGTTAATTTAATTCAAAGCAAATAAAACAACTAAAACTGTTCTGGGGTGTACAAACTTTGTAGATTTAAAAATAAACGCACTTACACCAAACAAGAGAGTGTCAAGCCTAAACAGATGTTCTTTGTTTCATTTTTTTAAATATGAGAAAATAGAGAAATTGTTCACATGGTCCATTTCCAAGATATTTTAAATGAGCAAGATTTATATACATATATATATATATTTTAATATAGTATGCATATATGCATAGAATATGATTAAATGTTAGAAAGTAAGCAAGGTACGTTTTTTTACGACAGATGTGGACAAATGTTGAAAGATTGCTGGAGCATAATCTAATAAGCAAATATTAAGAACAGCATGATTTTTAAAATATTTTTTATCTTTAGCAAAAAACAGTCTCACAGATTTAAGGAAGAATTATAATTTTCTCTGCCAGTACACACAAGAGCACAGACAGCTTCTTACTGATCAAAGTTTAAAATGTCCCACACCCAGCACAGTAGTCCAAGAAATACTGGAGCTTCTTTAATGGGAAACATTTGCCCATCAAGTATGTTCCTGCTGGGCACAGAATAAAAAGATATTTAAATATATTTTTATTTTTATAATTTCATGAATGCTGAAATGACATCTGCCTTAGAATATATATATTCGTCCAACCTATTTGTAAATTAAATGTTTTGTAGACATAGCCAGTTCGACAAACATGAGCCAGTTGTTCCACTCAATCCACTATAAAACATGGTTGTTGGTTAGGGAAAAGAGGCTAATGATAATAATACTTACTAAACAGAAAGATATTATATATTGATATAATTGAAGCTCTGACACAAACAAGCAAAAATATTCACTTTTATAACCACCTTAATTATGTTATTTACAAGACTGTGATTTGAAAATCCATTCAAGCTCCCTAGATGAATAAAATAAATAGTCATTAAAAGAAAAAAAAAAAAAAAAAAAAAAAAAAAAAAAAAGGAAATTCATACAGCATCTCAGGGTGGAAAAGAATGAGCTCCCATCCTTCTCCTGCAAGGGGACTGATACCAGCCTCTGGAATGTGAGTCACAGGCTCTCTCCTGGGACATCACACTCCTGCTCACTTGAGGTAAGGGAAACTGGTCCAACAGGAGCACAGCTGTAACAGCTGCAAATATGGCTGAGTGCTGCAAAGACTTCCATCATCCACGGGGATAAAAGGGAAAAAAAAGCAGCATTACAATGTCCTACCAGGTCACAGGAATTTTTGCCTTCAAAATACATGCTCACAAGATGAATATTCAAGTTCTCAGTCACTGGTGGTCAGTTAAAACATATAGCATTATAAGAATTTCACTGTGAAACTTGGGACTGTGCAGTGGGTAAAAAACCCCAGTAAGTTCCCAGAGCCTCATTTGAAACTGGATTTAGCAAAAACACCCCAACAAGCAGCTGACAATAAATGACACTTTTTATGAGCAGTCAATACTCAGAGTAAAGAGCCAAACACACACCAAGATTTAGGCCACTTAATATTTCTGTCACTGATTTAAACTGAAGAAACTTTAAAACTCAAAAGCAAGTTTAATAGATGAAGTATGCAGAAGTGAAGAAAAATCAAATAGTTTATTAATAACTTCAAAGTGCCAGCTGATCACTGTATCTTGCTCTAGCACTGGGAAAAAAACAGTGCTAAGGTTATCCATTTGCTACTTCTGGGCAACCTTTACAAAGAAAAGAGCCTATTTTTACATAAACAACTAATTTGCTCAGCTGAAACAGCACTTCATGAAATATCTGTCCCTAAGCAGTTTCAACATTTTGAATAGATACAGGGACATTTGATGTTTTAAGTTCACCCAAGTTTCATGGAGCCACAGCCTAACTAGAGGTAGAAGGTTGCGGATCCACTGCAGGAGAAGCTTTGCCCTTGAAGCCAGCAGTGACCACTGCTTGGTTGGGCTGGCAGCAGGAGGGTCACCAGATGCACACCAGTCACTCAGCAGCTCGCAGCCACACAGTGAGCATCACGAGAGAGCAAAGTGAGAGGAGGCGGCTCTGGAAGTGAACTAATACAATCACTAAAAAAGCCCCGTGTGCGAGCTCCCTACAAAAGCTGCTTTAAGCAGACATAGGACACACATTTGGGTTTTTTTTCCAGCTACTCCAGCAGCTCTGTTGCTTGTATGCAACCCCACTGCCCTAAACAGTTTCACAGATGTAACTGGATGTGGCATCTGGTCCAATGCTCTGTATGAAAACGTGACAGGACATGTGTTAATGTGAAGGATTTGATGCTGCCCTTACCTTCCCACCTTTGGCTTGGGACCACAAAAGAGGGAGTACATTGAGAGGAGAGCGGAAAAAACTACTGATAAAAAATTACACAAAGATGGAGGTGGACCTTAGCCAGCAACAAATGAGGCAGTATTCAAAAAAGGCTCATGATATTGGAGGGAACCAAAGAAAAGGAGAGAAACTATGATGCTGCAAGTGTGGCTTACTGATGCAGAGATGACTTTACTACCCAAAAAGGAAGAAACTAAAGCTAAATTTCTGTGCCCAAAACCTGTTTGGGGTATCTCTCAGGCTGAATGACATTCTCCAGAAGTGGCAGTGCCTCTGGCATTTCCATATAGAAAGGTTGCATAAAGCTTCCTGGAAGTCTTATAAAAGATACATTGCAGTCAGCCAAGACACTCAGAGCTGGGAATGCCGGATCAGGTTTTAAACAGAATTTAGACACAGAGTGTATATTTTATAGGAAATTCCACCTTGCAAAGTTTGCTTTCATTCCTAATTGAACCAAAATGTCAAATTTTGAAACAATTTAGTGTGTGTCTGCTTATATATGTTTTAATTTTTTTTTTTGTCCAAAGAAGTAATTTTTCTACACCTAAATTTCTGTACAGACTTCAACTTTGTGGTTTCATAGTCTATTATATATAACATATCTCAAAGTAAAAGTATCTCTCTGCAATGTAAAACCAAAACGGCACAATTTTACAATTTTGCAAAGGCACTACGGACAGTCATTATCAAAGTCTTTAATCTATTTTTTGAATAAGGAAATCAACACATTCCCACAGGACATTTAGATATTGACAATTGGCTAAAAAAAATAATATTTCTATCTGCTCTTCTATTGACTCACTTCGTAATGGAAATGAAACAGAGTTGAATGCACTAATGAGGTCTTTTAAATCTCCAGTTTCCAAGACTTTGTACATTTTCTGTCTCTTCTCCATTTTTATAAGAGCCCTGGCATTATCTTTACTGAAGCTGGGGAGAGAAGGGATGTTTTAGATATTTTTTTACAATTATTTAGTCAATAAGTAAGTTAACTCGGTAAGAGAAAAAGGAGGTCATATAGTATTCAAAAAGATACAATACTTGTTTTCTTTTTTTCCCTCCAGTGCTCTGTATTGAAATCTGAAAAGCCCCATTTCAGATTCTGTACTTTGCTATTGCACACGTAATAATAGGACACACTGGCCTTTGATACAATTCTCTTCAGGGAACAAAAGCTTCCTTTGGCACAACTACAGCCACTGCTTGTTGTAGGTTACACATGTCTTTCCAGTCAAGCATGATTAATAACTGTTAAAAAAAATGCTCATGACCCATGGCAAGTATTCTTTCAAGTATAATACCGGCATTATGGGCTCTGAATCTCAGTAATTTTAAAATGTGCTTCTACAATGGAACTATAATTTAATTACTTTTTCTGCAGCCTGTTCCATTTTGTTTCATCACTTTGATTGCACCATGCATTTGGCAGCTTATGGAAGACTGCATCTGCCTCCAGGATTATTTCACTGGGCTCTTTCGACATCTGTTTCTGAAAATGACTTTATTTGCAGTGGCATAAAGAATAATCAGAGACTTGTTTAATCCAGATAAATTGGAAAAGAGAGAGACAGAGAGAGAGAGAGTTGGAGGCAGGGAAGAGACGAAGGAAAAAGAGAAAGCAAATCTACGCTGCATGCTGCAGAAGACATAAAAATAATCTGACCTGTTCCTGTGCTTCTGAAAATGCTGTTATCTGATGGATGACATGATACATGAAAAGATTAAGTCACTAAGACAATTCCTTTTAAAGTTTGGGTGGAGTTCATAGATGCAATTCATGACATTCTAGTTAAAGCCTTATGTTGTGCTTGATCAGTTAAATATAATTTTCATGAAGTACATTTGCAACGTCATCCCTTGAGAATCACAAAGCAGTTTGAAATGATCTGTAGCAGCTGACAAAAGCCCCTATAATAAATGAGCTAAAGCCAGGCTCTGGCATGACCTGACATCCTTCCAAATGCAATGGTAGCCAACACCTGTTGCCGGGTGCCATAGCATGGACCGCTGAGCACACAGTTTAGCAGCATCTTGACAGATAACTTTCCACATATTAGCAGACGTGAACTGGGTCACCTGTGTATCAGATGAGCAAGTGTAAGGCATCTGTAACATGCCTGTATCAGTTTGTATTCAACACAACAGAAATCACCACTGGTCACTGCCGTTTATCTTTGTGTTATGTGTGGGTTTGTTAACCCACAAACCTGCAAACCATCATAAGCATTTAAAGAAGCGCTCTCTTAACAGATCACAGGTGTTGGTCAGGTTTCACTTTGTTCTTTATTCTTTTGGTTTGTTTTTTGCAGGGGATGAACAGGTTATTTGTCAAGAAGCACTCACTGCCTCAATAAGGAAGGCACCTCCAGCAACAGAAGTTAATGACGGAACAAGGCATACAATGCGGCTTTAGGGACCAAGGCCACTAAAACTCAAAGCACCAGATTGGGCAGACCACAACAATAACAAGCAAAACAATCCCCAACATGGTCTTACTTTTGAGAGTTTAAAATCTTGCCTGTCTTGGATGTTCCCTTCCTTTTGGAAACTTTTTCTGTATTATTTATTTTTCTGTGTTATATTCTTCCGGGCTCTATTGCGGTAGCAAGCACATCAGGAACAGTCACACCAAACAGATTATCCAGCTGGTTTGGGCACATGTATTTTGCTAAGAATTACTTAAAAACAATCCAAAAGAAGGCCATACAGTTCTCAGAATAATAATGAAGAAAAATCATTGTCCCCAAAAGTAATAAGTATCATGCAAGCACACAATAGCTGGACCAAAACAACTTGGTAATGGCCTCATTCCCATAGCTGTGTAGCCTTAATTAACTGTCACAAGCATCTGGGCTTTCCTTTCCTGTGTGGCCAGACCGACTCTTGCCTCAGTCAAAAGCATTTCCAGCTTCCTTCTGGGACTTCATCCATCCAGGGCATGTAACTCTCTGCACTCCTAAAGATGTGATCTTAAGAGGTGCCCATGCACTATGCTGATGTCCCTATGGGGATGTCACAAAAAGGAAAGATGAAAATTCCTCCTCGTCTCTATTTCACCACCTCACCTTTTCTCAACAAAATACAGCAGGGTGAGCTGAGGATATTGTGAAGCTCAAAGCTCCCACATTGTTGATCTACTTAAAGGCAATACAAGAAGAAAAACTCCTCTGGCAACCTGTGTGTCTAGTAACTTGGCAAGCTCAACAGACTGCATTTGGAAGCCTGGTTATTTTCATAAAAGACATAATCCTGAAAGCAAACACCTCAAACTTTTGGAAGGAAACACAGAGCAAAACAAAAATAAACAGCTAACAAAAAGGAAGAGAGTAATCAGTGTATTTTGCTGAAGAACTACCTGAAACACAGGAGAGCAAGGTTCTCTCCCCTCCTTCCTAACCAATTTCCTGATATCTCTCTGATGTCTGAAGAAGAGGTAAAGATCTGATAGAAGATACCACCTATTCATAAAAGGTTTCTATTTAGCTAAAACAGGCAGAGAAGCTGCCCTGAAGAGAGATATGTTCCAGTCGCAGGGCATGCCTATGAAAATACTACTAACAGATATTGTTAATAATTGCTTTCCTTTTTTCTTTCTTTCATTTTTTTGTAAGTTTAAACTAACTCACTTCCTCCCCTCATTTTCCACCTCACAAGCTTGGGCCATAGCACAGCAGTAGCTCAGGGTCAATGGCCATGCAAAAAAATTACTTATTGCTTTTCTAGAGCCTCAAAGTAAACTGTACACAGCATAAGACACGCAGAGGATTATTACAATTTGACAAGGCTTTGTCGTCTTGCCAGTATTACCAAAGAACAAAAGCCATCATGCCTAATTAGAAATTCTCTCTAAATAATTCATAAGAATTTATTGCTCAACAGCCAAGGTGAAAACAGGTTTGCCTCTGAAGTACCAACTAGTGACTACCATTGAACGACGAGTAGATGTCTGTGCTGTATGTCTGGTCAGCTGTGGCTCTGTAGCACCTCTGTCCCCAGGATGTTTCATGAAGTGTCATTAAAGACAGAGTAAGTGTTTGAACATACAGATGTTTACCTTAGCTTAGTCACATGAACTTGCCATGAAGCTTTCAGACTGTTGGTAGAAACTGAAGAGACAGAAGACAATGTCACCCCTTAAACACTGATAATAAAAGCGGTTTGTAACGTCAGGGTCAAGTCAGGACAGAGCAGCATGGGTTAAGTGCCTCTTTATTCAGGTTACTTAAGAGAGCAACTCAGTTGTTAGCTTGTTGCCTGTTCTGATGCCAGTTTGGATGCTGGTGGTAGCACCTGCTCAGATGTTCAGAGGTTGGGTATGTGCTTCAGTAAGCAACTGAACCAGTGTTGGATGGAGTCTCCTGCCAGCAGGATGCAGAGAAGAAAGGCTGAATGAGGACAAAGAGTGGGAGCTGCACCCTGACACCAAGAAGCAGAGGGTCATGTGGAGCTGACTTGTTTTTTCCTACTGGAGGTAAATGGAGAAACTAAAGGAGAAAGGGTGAAAAGGTGGTACTGAATAAGCAAAGAGTACTTTTGCCATCACTTGAGGCACGACAGAAGGTACCTGATGCTGCAAAAAGCAGAAGAGACAGCAGCCAGCTAACTTGGGTGTATATATATATATATTTATTTTTTTTTCTTCAAGGAGGTGATGAAGGTAGCATTGGAAGAGACAGGGAAAGTGTCAGTGGAGATGGAGTAACTGACAGGAGGGAAGAGACCAGCCAAACTGGTGCTAAGATCTGGGCTTGCATCAGCCACAATCCATAGTAACAATGAAGTAGACATAGAAGTTGAAAAAGCACCAGGGTGGGTCCTCCTGGCACAGCATTCAGAGCCTTGGAGGCAGGGTATAGGTATGGTCATGTTTGATTCATACACACGTCTGACAGGCAGTGTGAAGATAATGTGTCTGTACTCTAAAAATCAATTTTTTAAAAGGTGAGAATAGTGTTTTGAGTAAATTTGAATAACCAGATTGGAATCTAGCTATTTAAGGTTCAAACATGGACTTTCAGCATTCATTGACAGTAGCAATACAGGTCTCCTGCCACCCTAAGTACCACTGCTTTGCACAGAACTTCATTTAAAACAGAAGCTCCCCCAGGGTGGGCACAAAGCCACTCTGTGTCTATTTATTTTCAACTGTCTGTAAGAGATAAATCCACTGTACAGGCTTCAACTGTATGAAAATGGTTTTACCTATCTTTCTGCAAAACTTGTGGATCAGACTGGGCCATGGAGAATCTTTTTCAGCAGAATTGCTGGACTGTGACTGTCAAAGTGTTAATGTGGTCATTTGCACCTCTATTTTTCTTGCCTTCATTTAAGAAAAGATGAGACTGAAAAGTAAGAGGAGTTGACCACTCTACTGTAGTATTTCAGGTTTGGACCTCCTCCAAAAAAGATTAAAAATTAATTCCCTTCTCCAGTGAGGACTGCTGACCATGTGACAAGACCCAAACCAAAGTTCTCCTTTTGTCACCACAGGCTCACCCACAAGCATGTGAGACTCATCTCAGGAAGCTGCAGGAAGAACAGTTCATGCTCCATTGAAGACATTTCCTCTGAACTCCAGCAGTAAGAGAAATTCAGTTTATGCAAAAGCACAACCCGCCCTTTACCCACCACCCTGACTCAGGCAGGGCACAGAAACAGTTTTTGAAGAAACTTTAAAGACTAAAGGTAACAGGGAGTAGTTCCTCCAAAATCAATGTGTATCAGTAGAAACAGCAGAGGTGCCTCCTAAATGTCTGGATGATGTCCTTAGTTATTTAGGTGCAGCTGACTATGTAACTGGATGATTTATACCCCTTAATCCAAGCACATGGAGGATCTCAGAACCTGCCCAGCGTGGGCACAGCTGCAGCCAAACCACCATGCCACCAAATCTTGCTACCAAATATCTGCAGTCATTCTATCTTAAAAAAAGGATTCTAAGTATAGGACAGTTATCCCCCAGCAGCTACCCACAGAGACTGTCCAGGACTGCCTGGAGTCAACTAGTTACACCCAGTGATGCATCTGAAGAGCTAACATGCTCAACAGAGCTGCTTTTAGGTCAACACAGAAGGAGAACCACATTATTAACTGTTCCCCCTCCCTTTCCCCTTGACATGGTCCATACAAATTAACCATTTTTCTTGTAGCATTTAAGGAAATCTACTTATAAATTGCTTTCTGATGCTCCATTTCTCAACTATGTAATTGATTTTCATCTACAACTTATATATACATCCTTGAAGTGAAATCAATTAAGAGAAGCTGAAATAAAAATGGACCCTGTTTGTAATAGGCAGCTCTAGTTCCTGTCTGTAGCTATTTTCCACCTCAATAGGGGAAGTGATAAGATACAGAAGGAAAGTAATCTGTGTGGGAGGCTTCACTGTGCTCTGCCTAATTAACCGCTGTTCAATACGTGGAACACATAGCAGTGTGCACCTTCATGTTCACACATGTACTTACATATAAAACCAAAGTACACTGGTAACAGAGTTGATGTATTTTCTATAAACTGGGGTATGATACCAAAACATTGTCAAGAGGAACTAGGCTACATTGTTTTATAAAACAACTCAAGATTTTCCCAGAGTGCAACAGCTCTGAGCCTGTTTAATACCGAGTTCATGAGCAGGACCTTTTTCTTCAGGATCTAAATCTTCAATTGCTACCCATAAAGATGAAGCTCTGTCTTTGAAACAGCATTCAGTCACGCTATCTAGAGTCTTCCCAACCTGTACTGTAATATAAAATCAAGATAACTGAGAGATCACCCACGCAATACACATACACATATATATATATACACACATTCTGATGGAGTCCTACATGCAAAATGCTGCCTTTGTTAGCCCCAATGCTCCTTCAGCACTCAGATAATATTCTGATCACATAAAATGTAGCAGCAACCACTGTTTTATCACACAGCCGTTCTATACACAAATGTCAGATTATGTATTGTTCTTGACAATGCAAATGTCAGTCTGGATCATTCATACGCTACAGACATGCCCCAAGTTACGCTGGGTCCTCTGTGGAGCTGAGACACGAATTCTCAGTACCTTGCAGGATGAAAAACCTTTGCTGCAGTGATAGGCAAAGGTACATCGGTCCTGCCTTTCCGGCATGAAGGAGGTCCAAATAAAACGTTAAGTCCATTCACTTCTGACACCTAAAATGCAGCATCAAACAAAAGCAGGGCATGACAACTTCTGTGGATATGTAAAATTAATGATCCAGTTTCTCTGAATTGTGAGCACAGGTGAATGGGGAACGGAATATTGCATGTGGGGCTATTCTGGGCAGAAATTAGACCTTCAAGGAGGGATGTCAGGCAGCTAAAAACAATGGAAAGGAGAATAGCACAATGCTTGGTGGGTGAGTGGGTACAGATAATCACTCCTTTACTGTTTCTACAGCAAACCTGATTATAAAAGGCTGCTGGTGGATGTCTGTAAGATAAGAGGGCATTTTAGGGAAAGGAAATATCAGACATACATGGCCTGTTAAATGTTTCCTTCTGTTTCCCTTGACTTCCCTGTGCTCTAAATAGGAATGGTGGTGAACCACTGTGAAGGATTTCTTGGGCTTTACAGAGTCTCCAAATGGTTCTACTTCACAATTTCTCATCATGACAGATTTGTTTAATGGCAAAATTGAGGAAAAAAGATGTAGACAGTCTGAAAATGTTGAATCTAATCATTTTGTGGGGTGATTTGTTTTTGTGGAGTTAAGGTCTGAGAAATATAAATTCTGTTGAAGTATTAGGACCTCTGAGAAGAATTACACAGGTAATTTGTTATTCCAGCTAACTGAATAAAAAACCCCAAAACCTCCAACAACACATCATTGCCTCCCAGAGTATTTCTTCAAAGATGAAGTTTCAAATGCTACATAAAGCCTAAGGCATCATGTTCTATGTGAGTTGCGTCTGCATTAATAGAGGGATATCCGTGAAGATATCTCCAAGCCCTAGGCAAACTAACAATGTCTCTCCTCCCTCCAAGCCATGCTGCCTGCTTCCTTCCCTGCATCAGGTCTCTGCCAGCTAGTTCAAGAGACTCAAACCCAAACGGTCTGAATTTCTGCAAGCTATTTTGTTAAGAATTCCTAAATGTGAAACCAGTCTAAAAGTCCTATTTCTGTTACCTAAACATTTGTCAAATGCCATGCATTTCCAGACACTTTTGCTATTAAAAAACAGTGGAAGCCAGCTCTCCTGGGAGTACAGATAACTGAGATAACCACAGTACTGAAATATTACTGTACTCTAATAGCGCTTGAGAAGACTAGCAAAAATAATAGCAAAATGCAAAGATGACTTAAGCAGTACCTTTCAGGTCATGCAAATACATAATTCAAGTCATTCCCTTTCTGTTCCATGAATCACAGAAGCTGATGTAGAGGAATAGTTACATCTACATGTTTTTTCCCCACACACAACCCCAGTCCCCTCCCCCAGTTGCTCACATCCTAGCACTTCTGAAAACGACTGTTTTTGCCATCCGGCTTTTGGAAATACATAATGCAAAACTCGGTGGGTATTACTTACCTCCTCCTTAGCGATGGACTATTAACACAACCTGGCTTGACTTTATATGCAGACTGAATATACTAACAGCTGCACTCTTTCATAAAATGAGATACAGAGTTATTAATTTTGCCACTAAAGTCATCAGACCAGAGTTTCTTACTTGTGGCCATGAAATTCATTTCAGATGACATACTTCGAAAGAAAAAAAAGAAATTAAGAATCCATGGAGAAGAGGATAAAATGACTCATAAATTGTAGCAAAACATAGGCTTGCAACTGCGAGACATGTAGGTTTGGCAGGAATCAAATTTGTACACAGCCTATTACAAAAGGCATCTTGTTGGTCTCTCCCACAAATGCATAAATAACTGAAAGGCTACTTAAAAAACTTTCATGAAAATAGCTTTTTCATGGAAAACTGAGTTATTCTGTTGGGTTTCTTTCTGGGGGGGTTTTTTGTTTTTAATTTTAAATTTGAGACAAAGAGTCTTAGTTTTTGTATGAAAGACATTCCAAATTCCACTTTCCAATATTAATCACAAAATATGTTTGCAGCACGTATTAGAACAACAGCGAGAACTTCACAGGGAGGTCTTTTCTGGACAAACTGGAAGCTAGCAGGAGTCATGTAGCTGCTAGAATATTGAAGTGTGAACCCACTGGCCAGGCTCTCTCACCTTCCTCTTGTCAGATCTTGCCCAAAGCAGTTGCAGTCTGAGCTTTGAGAGAAAACGCGTTTTCCTCATCCCATTCACCCTTGCTTGAATGTGAATGCACTTCTCTAGACTGACGAGGAATGAGGACTTCTGTCTTGGTGTGGAAGAGGGACACTCTGCTGTCCCCTGTCCAACCACCCCACAGAGGAGCAGCTCAGCATGAGCAACAAAACACAGGTATAGAGGGATGGCTGCAGCAAAAATGCTGGCAATGACAAAAGATACGTGCAAAGCCCTACACTGACAGCACATGCACTACAGAAAATGACAGAATTACCCCGCAGTCCAGGTTCAGATGGGTTAAAGTCCCTGTGCCCAGTATTTCCTACTGGGTAGGCGCCTCTGGTGGGTGCAGTTGAAGCCATCTGAATCCAACCACGCATGCCATCTCCCAGCTCCTGCTGGAATTCTGGCCAAGCACATCCTCACTATTTAGACCTATATATCCTATCACTGCAACCTCAAGACTCACAAACTTAGAGCTCTGCTCTCACTGTCAGAAATGGTGCTGCAAATTCTGCAGACATTTAAGACAGGAACATCCCATGGACTAACTGTGGACTTAACCTAGCTCAGAGCAAGAGGGCAAAAGCCCTCCCCTCTCACTGTAGGTAGTTAACAATTGTAACAGCTACGCAGGACCAAAGAAAATGGAAACATCTAGTTCCATATATAGGCTTAACTGTGAGAGCATTAGTCTGTACAACAGGCTCTCTAGTAAGGGCTAACTAGATCTATACTACAAGTTTCTGTCAGCATGAGCCATCAACAGACAAGATGATGTAATTTTTGGGTGCTAAAGCTCTGCTGATACAACCTTCTAGGCCAAAATATGGTCAAAACCATGTACTTACCAGAAGTAGTTTAGCATGCTTGGAGATTGTGTAAAAGCTGTAACGTGCTCACCTGCTAGTGCAAGCTGTAAACACAAGGGGTGCACTGGTGATACAGCACTGCAGGTTTACAAAGCCATGCCAGTGTTTACACCACCTGAGCATATGCCCTTATTTCACTGGGACTGCATAAGTGATTGAAGGTGTACAGGATTGGGCCTTATCCTTGTGCTGGTAACATTACCTTGAACTCTGCAAAGGTGAGCAGCCATTTACATCCTTAGTAGATTAAAAGTGTTGGTTGGCTTCATTTGAGCTTGCTTTTCAAACAAATTTAATTTGGAGGATTTTGTGTCCTTTTTGTTCCTGGTATGTAAAAACTAATCCACTTATTTTGCTACATGTCCCTGTTTTAAGATGCTTTATGACTGCTCGCTTTTTGGGATAGAGCTACAATTTATCATTTGCTGGGCCTGAAGGAGATTAAATCCAAAATCTCACAATACTTTAAAGGCAGTTAAGTGATCACTACGAACACTGCAGCTCGTTCAACCACTGCTTATGAACAGTTTGAGAAATACAATGTTTTTACCCTGTTGGTAAATTGTCTCTGAAGAAAATAAAGTTTTTTATAAGTGTGTTTGCCATTCTCAGATATACTGGGATTGACTGATCTGGCTACAGGTTTATCCCGAGCTGTTCACAGTGAGTACCAAATTGACTGGACAACACACAGCATTTGGCTTTCAAGGACTGTGGTGTGTGCAACAAACTTGGTTTATTCTATCATAGAGAAATCTGGCTCAAATTAATACCACAAAATAACATTACTCAATTTAATACAACCTACTTTTAAAGTACCTTCAAAAGGTATTGAGACCCCCACATAAAAAGTTTCTAATTGAACAGTTTGTTTAGAGGTTGTTAGTTTCTGACTCTGGCTTCATGCATACTGTAACTAGCCTTTTTAAACACTGATAGCTCTTTAAATTTGTGTGTGAAGCTGAAATAAAATTTCCATGGACATGGAATAAAAAAGTATTTCAAATTAACTAAACATTCTCTCTCTCTATCTATGTACATATGTATTTAAGAACTGTAAGTGACCCTGAGCCACTTCAGCCCAGACTCCCAAGCTCCTGCTATCACAGCAGACAAGTCCATGTGCACACTGCACATCCTTATCTCTGGCTTATGTGTTATTACATACACATCCCTAGCAGCCCCCTAAGTAACCTGACAGATAATGAGGAATATTTCTTTAGAAGATGTCAAAACGGCTTTGTTTCCATAAAATATTTGGGTAGTGGCAGATAATACTATTCTGATAATTCTCCTTTATCTTTTTTTCATTCAGAAACTCCCAAGAAGGTGCTGCTACATCAAAACAGAGGCACTGAACACCTTCACCCTGTAAAAATGAAAGCAGAGTTACAGAAACCCTTTATGTGATGACAAATGCAGTTTAAGAAGTTTCCATCCTTTATTCTTTATATTTGCTTCTTTCCTGCAGTCCTCTATCCCCTCAGTTATGCTGACACAACCGTAAACTGAACAAAACTGTACTGAAGTGATTTGACTTGAAAACCAAACCAAACCAAAGAAATTAACCCAAAATCTGGATCTGGTTTATAGCACAACCCTGCAAATAATCATCCAGCACTACAGGGAAGTGGGTGAACAACAGTGAAGGAATGGTGACTTACTAAACTGGCTTTGCTGACTGAGAAAATGTTTGTGTAACCATACCTGGCTATACTAAATGGATGGTACAGAAGAATTAGATGTTACAATTCTTCTGTAGCAGTTTAACCCATTTCTAATTGGCCAGGGTTAACATTTTCTGCTGTTTCTCAGGGACAAGACAACTTGTTTTCTGTCTGTAATTCCTCACTGTTTCTCAAGTCATGCTGTCTCAGTTACAGAAAGGGACATGTTCCTGGAGCTGAATTTCTCATCAATGTGCAGTCTAACTGCTTTTGTGCTAGCAAAACAAAAGGAGTGGTCATTTCTTTCTATTGGTGCCTTCATCAGTCTTAGAGCTGCAGTGTTGGTAGTTAACCACGTTGCAAAGATATGTCAGGAGGCTAAATTAACCTGCAAATTTTCTTCAACAACTTACACATCAAATCACGGGTGTGATCTTTTTCTTTTCAAAAGAGCAGAATATATTGTTTTCCAGTTAGCTGTGACAACTAAATGCTCAATATAGACTGAAAAGTACAAAAAAAAAAAAAAAAAAAAAAAAAAAAAAAGTATTTATTGTGCTTTCCCATATATTATTTATAACTTTTTAAGAAAATGAAAGCTTTGTTGCAAACACATTTCGATCACTGAATGAAAGTGTTCTTTCACATTTCTGAAATGTTTTGAGATCCCCAGAGAGAAGACAATGTGTAAGCCTTACTGTTAAAATTACCACCTCCTCATCCTCAGAGAAACAGTATGCAAAATGCTTATGGCTAATTTTAATGCCGCAGAAATGCAGACACTATTTCTCCACAACAATTTATCTTTTTTTTTTCCCATTTTAAAAAAGTACTTGGGCCCAGGTGATATCAGGTGAAATTCAACAGCAGATGTCCTGTCAAAAGCATGCCAGGCAAGCTGAATTTATTTTAGTGATCTGCTGGCACTCCTGTAAAAATGTCTCAGTGCTATTAACTAAATTGTCTCTGCTCACCTGAAGTGGATTTAAATTCTTTTTTTTCTTGCAGCAAGAACCACACAAGAGTAATCTGATTAGTTGAGAAGCTGCTGGAATGATTAAAGAAGATGCTTAAACTGAAGTGTGGGGCAAGGAACAACAACTAGTACCAGCAGGTTTCTTGCTTTTCCCTTCAAAGACCCAGAAGCAAACTCTACCATCCCATTTCTGTGCCAGTATCCTGGCACGTCTTTGTATAACCATCTTGCTCTGACCATGTTGCTAATGCGATTTTTGGAGATGGGCTGAAACCAAGACCTGAACTGAGAATGCCAAACTCTGAAGTGGCACTTCTTCCTAAATCAACCCACAAGTACGAGTATTTCCACCAAGTCCCAATAGACAGATACAGGCTTCAAAACTGGGCCTTATCTTTCTTTTCTCTTTTTTTCTCCTTCATTAAAAAAATATAAATTCCCTATATTATATTTTAATAATCTGCAGTGTCTTGCCCAAGGAAAACAAGGCTCTGCAAAATATCTGCAGTCTCTCTGGATTAGGAAAGGATTGTTGCTTCTGGTTAGTTGGACAGCACATGCCAGTGACCACAAAATCACAAAGATCTAAGCAGCTAAGGACTGCACGCTCCTAACATCTCCCCAGAGGTTCTGTTGTCCTCAGTGACTCAATAAAACAAAACCTGCATTGACACTCAGCTCCAAACTTTCCTTTGTTGTCTTCTGCAGGCCTGGTAGCTGCCTGTCAACACCATCTTTGGATCAACGTGAATTTTTCTAAGTCTTCAAACCTCCTCTCCCTGCACAACAAACCACAGAGAATGGCCGTTTCTCACCACTGGCTTGCACCCTCCAGACTTGGGATGACAACATGTCCAAAGCTGAAGCAGTCCCACAGCTGGCCCCCCTGCTCCCATCTCAGCTGCACACACTGTGCTGGGAACCTTGGGAAGCAGATCAGCCTGGCTTGCCTGTGACCAGCAGACAAGAAGAAAGGATAAACCTGGCTGGATTTCTGCCTTCCCACATTGCCTAGAGCCAGTTCTTAATCCCAGTGTCTTCCTTCTCCCTGCCACCCTGGGGCAGTGCCAGCAGTGAAGTCTCCCGTCTCAAGTTCATCTGATTTAAACACAAGACCGTCATTTCCTTTCCTGAAGACATACTCCCTTTTCATCACACAATTGTCAATTCCTAGATTAACTTCTTCGACAACATTCTCATTCATTACACCAAACTGATTCATGCCCTGAACACTGCTCATCTCATGCCCAAAGGGAATGCCGCTCCTCTGGAAAAACGGCTGCAATGATGTAATTCATGACTGTAACACAATATGTATGTATAATAAGGCCAAATTGAAGGCACAGAAGAAACCACACATCTGGCTTTTCCCAACTTCCAAGAGCTTGTTTCTGCCATTTTAAAGTTCTTTTCATGTTGTTTTTCAGTGCAATGCTACGTACTGACATTGGTGTGAGTGCCACAGTGGAAACAGATATAAAGAGTCTCTGTCTTGAAGAACATCCTTTCACACAAAAAAAGATATGTAACAAAAAGAGCCTGAACTCATTTGGCCTCACAGAACTTCATGATCTTCACCTCCCACCACCAGCAAAGTGAAATCTACAGGCATTGCAGCCCTGCACCACTACTGGGGGACACACAGGAATTCCTTCAGATATTACAGAAATAAAACTAAACACCATCAAAGTCTATACTGTTACCAGTCTACAATGTGGCAACATTTACAGCTCAGATATTAAAGCCCCAGTGTCCAGCTAACCTTCATTAATAAATTGTTGGGTTTTTCTTCTAGTAAAAAACTTGCACTTTGTGCAACCTCAATATGAAGGCTATGCCTTAACAACTACTTCATTAAGCTTCACTGTTCTAATCAATATCGCGCCCACTTTTTTTCCTGCTTTACAATTAGCATCACATAATCCACAAGTCAAAACACATTGAGAATTTTTAAAATGAGAGTCAGAGCTGCACTGTATGAAGCTACCAATACCAAGGAAAAGCAGCACTATCTTTGGTACTGCCCTCTCCTTCCTTACAAGCCAGAATCCTCTCCCTGGTATGTTCAGTCTGTTTCCATTTCTAAAAAGTGCATTTTTAATATGCTGAGAATTTTAGGCACTCCAACAATTTGTAGACACGTTTGAGCTTATGAATATAAAGGGTCACTCTATGCTAAATCAAAAAGGACTGAATAATCATTTATTTTAAACAAAGACTCTTTTGTTCCCTGAAGTTGTTGCTATGCACATTGATGTGGGAATATAACTTGATCACAGGAAACAAGAAAGCTTTGTAGTTTGCATTTTTTTTGGCTTACAAACACAGTCCTGTTCACAGTGGCCACAAAGACATCACTTGATTTTTCACCAGTATTAATAATGAAACAATCTTTTCTTGCTAACATGTAGTGCTGCACTATTAATACACAACTGTAACACAACAGACATGTCTTTATTGGTTTCGGGGCTGGAAAGTCTGGTTTTTGCACAGTGTTTCTTAGTGTTTCAGACACTAACTGGTACCAGTGACGGGTAATGTCTTACAGTCAGTTGTGCCTCTTCATAGCCAGTTCACACAGTGCAAGCCAGATCTCAGACCTGCTCACACTGCCTCCTGTGCCCTTTTGCTTTCCATTTTGGATATTCCACGAGGTTCTCCATAGCATAAGGCAAGGCTGCCCCAGAGAAACAATCCTCTCAGAGCATATTTGTGCCAGGAGTGATAAAGTTGGAGGCAGAAAAGAACTACCCAAACCCTGGAAGCTATCAGTGTGCTGCTGCTGTGCAGTTGTGAGTGCAGACAGGCAGTCAAAGGAGCTCTCTGGCCTCAGACCAGACCTGGACAGCTCTGGGCACTTCAACAGAACAGGGTGTTCTCATTTGCAGCCACACAGGTTCAAATGCTCACTTGCGCATGGGCCTTTAGCTAAGGAAAATTAGATTACAAAGCATATTTAATTTAAGAATAAATGAAACAGAGACACAGATATGTGAAATGACTTTGGGAGTCAAGGCAAAAAAAAAAACCCTGTTGAGCGGGTCTTCAGTAAGACACTGAAAACCTGGGAACAGTATTCTCTTTGACCGCAACAAACTTCATCTTCACTAACCCTAGCATCAGAGCAAATCAGCTATCACTGCCCTTATCCAGTTACAGCTGAATCACTCTTGGCTCTGCAAGCAGGGCAAGGATGAGAACTTGAGGCTGGAGAGGCAGGAAAATTTCCTCAATTCCCTTCCCAAAGAAAGAGCTGCGCTAAGACTCTGCTTTAAGACTGCCAGGATGTGAAGGCATTGTCTTGTTCCCTGCTGGAGCATGAGCATATATGATATGAGACGCCAAGTGGCTTAGCAACTCAGGAATAGCAACCAATACAAATAATTTCATAAAGCAGCACATGAGGAGATAGTCTTTTTGCCACTGCATGATATCAGTGACACTTTGGACAGCACTTTTCATCTGTCACTGATCTATAATTCACTTGATTTTGTCATGCTGAGTTATAATATGGACTTAGACTGAAAGCAACTTCATCAGTTACCCTCATCTGACAAGGAGAAACTAATATTATTGTATTTTACATGAAAAAACCCTCACAGTATCAGTTAAAAAATGGGAATGGAATGCCTATTTTAAAGACTTTTCTATTAAAAGTAGTTAGATGTGCCTTTCTGGCATTGCTAATACTAATTTTTACTGAGTGTATGTATGTAGTGGTGTTCCACATCAGGAGATGTCAGAATGCACCTAATTGTTCACAAGAATTCTGCAAAAAACAGTAAAACAGGCATATCACAATGACCTTTGTTGGTTCAGTGGCAAAACTGCATCCACTCACTTTAACCTGAAGCAGACTTCCAAATATGTCATGGACATGATGTTAGGTGAGCATCCACAGATGAGTTTGCTTAGGCAGTGGGATTAGTGCAGGACAAGAGAGAACACTGCTGCCTTAACCTGATGCCTTTACCCTAGGGCGACTCTCCTCTACAAAGAAAATCTAGCTGTCAAGTGTCAGTCTGAACTCCGATTAAAACGTTTCTAAGTTTTCAACATAAAACTGCCTTGTTCTTTTCTGAGCTTTGCAACCACTAGAAATAAGCTCAGAAAAATAGAAGTACCTACTTACAACATACGGAAGCTTGAATTTAAATCAACACTTCATGATTTTCTGCCCCCTACCCTAATGTCCAGCAACTAGAATAACATATAGTCAAATTCTCAGGATGTAAAAAACCCACCAACAACAGAGCTCTTGCTTGCCTGTTTTTCTGGCTCTTCAGTTTGGTTCTGCTCTGTTAAACTAGGATGAAATCACAGCAAACACTACACTAACTCTTCTGTTAATTAACAACCTGCTTCGCAACTGCACTTTTCATTCCCAGAAAGAGTGCTGCATTTTCACAAAGTATCACTTGTAGTAAGGCATTCAAACATGCTAATCGCAGCTTTGCCTCCCAGGGAGATGTATGGGCTTACTCTGCATTAGTTAAAGGCTTCTGAGTTGATTTCCTTTTATTACGGTTATTTTAGCTATTTGGAAAAAAAAAATAGAATTTGTTTTATTTTTGCAAACTTGCACAAATCCAGCTCAAGAACAGATAAAATGATACTCGCATACTCCGATATGCTTTACAAAGTAACATATAACCCCTCTTAGGTTTACAGCAGTGTCATAGAAATGCAGATAGGAGGGGGCTGGGAAGAAGAACTCTTCAGTCGTCTGTTTTTTTCCACACAGGCTACTCTGCACTGCCTATGATGGGAATGGGACAGAGAAACAACTTCAGACTGCAAAGCAGATGTGACTGTAAATTGCAACATATGCAAATCGTTCGGTGTAGCTTCCTATAAACATTGCATATTCATTTATTTTATGATCCTCACTTCTATTGTCATTATTTCAGGCTTTATTTTCATCCGGTTGCTGGGTACTCATAACAAAAATTGAAAAGTTTAGTCACAAGACAACAGGATCCAAGACTTGGTTACTGCAAATACCTGTTTACTTCAAACACTGATAGCACACGAAGAAAGAATCTGGGTCAAAAAAGAGCAACAGAGGATGCTACCTGTCTTTGTACTGAATAGCAGGCAGCTGGGAAATTGGCAAGCTTTAGCACAAAAACAGTAGGAAACTGCTTCAATGAGATTTTTTTTTTTTTTATAAGGGCATTTTAAGTGTTCAGCCAAAGTAAGAAAACTGGATGGTTTTTGTTGAATTAATGCTTCACTTTCCAATAAAACTAAGCATCTATAGCTCCCATTTCTGTATCGGTGCAGCAGTGAATTGCATCTTGCTGGGAACGACAGTGCTGATTGTATTGCTAAACAAATTAGCAGGGGACTGGACCTGTGGGTCTGGAAAGAAGCGCTCTTCAAAATAGTTGTCCACTGCTAGGCAGGGAAAGAGAGAGGAGATGCCTCAGAGCACACTTTATTAGGAAACTGCCTAGGAAGAGAAGCCCCAGGGATCTTGCTCTATTTTAAAAGCAGCTGCTATACTGATAACATATGATAATCTGCCTGGAGGATTCTAGGGTAATGTTGTAACTAGAATAAAATTGATGATGCAATCTTTGACCATGTATAAGTGGTGGGAGATTATACAATATTAAGAAAAAGATGAAAACCAGGACACTGCAGGAAGAGAATGTCTGGAGTGGATGAGAAGTAAGTTAACAGGGAATGGAGAAATGAACACAGTGGAGCCAGAGAGCCTCAGACCAAATTACAATGAGTCATGATTCTCCAAAATAACAAATCAACATAGACATATCCAGTCATCACCCAGACAAGATGGCACTTTCTGAACCAGATCTTGAAAAGAGTAATTTGTTGCTTGAAACTGAGCATTAGGATAAGCCTTTTTTCAATGAAATGTCCAGCTAATACCTTTTTTAAAAGAAGAAAAAAATTGATAGACAAACACATTTGCTTATATAGATGTTACTTTTTGAAGGTGCAGCCCTATTTGAAAATGTCACAGAGCATGAGTAGAAGGCTCTTCACAAGTCCACACACACTAAGCTTCACAAGTCCACAGCACATTATGCATCGTTAATCTAGATGTATTTGTACACACATATGGACAAAGCTAACAATTTTGTTTTTAAATCCTTTTTCTGAAAATATATAGGCCAATCACATATACAAAGCCTTTACTACCTTGATCTCACTAGATGTTTTTTTCAGTGGGATTAATAAATGTCTAGAGTAAATTAATTTAGTTTATTGGTATTACTGGACACGGAAGGGCAGGCAGATCAGGCTCCAATCTACAGTGTTAAAAACAGATACAGTTGCTATAGGATTTTTAAAAATTGGACCTTAATTTAAAATAAATAATTTAAAAAGTTCCTCTAAATCCATACTTCCTTACAAAAGCTCAGGACTCCTCTTGTGGAAGCCACCTGGAACTCTGCCATGAGAATAAATGGCAGCCATATCAGTGGCAGTAGAAATGGTAGATAAATTAATTGCCTACAAGATCACCTTTATTTAAAAAAAAAACCATCGGCATAAGATTAATTTGACACAATGTAGATCTTAGGCGTTACAGAGTCAATTAGTGAAATGAAAAGTTAAGGTAAATCCATCACCATCAACTAATATGTATTAAAGATAATATTGTCTCTTTGCTATTCTTACAAATGCAATGGCATTTACCCTTAGGCTATTCCTATTCGGCTCCTGTAGGTGAGCATTAGCCTGTGTCATAATGATGCTCAATAATATATACACTTTAACGGGCTATTTTCTTCATGTAAAGATGAACTGCCAAGCAAAAAGACTACATCCCTACTCCTGCTTTAGGATGTATTAAAGGACTCAGTAGCAGGATCGTGCATTTTTGCTTAAATGTTGTGTGCTAATGTCTTTTGTATTGCTTTTTCTTTCAGCCCCTTCTTCAGGGAGGGGCTCTAAGCAATGCAGCATCTTGTTTAGAAGTTTTACCGTTTGCATCTTTTGAAATACACAAGCTGCTTTAGCTTTGAGAAGATTTTGAACTTGCAAATTTTCTAGACCTGCGTGTTTCCTCCACCTGCAAAAAAAGGGGCTGTTGGTTTTGGGAACTTGCAGAAAGCCTAAATACCTGTCAGCTTCCACTCCCACACACCTTCGAAGAGGTGAAGCATAAGCCCAGGCTCCTCAGCAAACAAGCACGTTGTTGCACTTGAAGGCACAGGCACTGCCGATCTGGGAGCTTCGAAGAGGGACAGCCTGCAGCCACCCTGAAAACTCAAGGCACATCTGGTCTTGTTTCCACAAAGGGGAACCTCAGATGGGGCATGCTGACAGCCCAGTGGAAAGCGCGACCCTGAACTGCTGTTGTTCCGAAAGCCCCTAAAACTTCTTTGGATGACTTTGCTCATTTATTGTCCTCAAGAATCCCCACTCCTACTGCTTAACCTACAGTGACAGGCAGACTGTCAGTTCCCAATACAGATTAAACAGACACAAGAGCAAAAAGTAAAGAACAAGCACAAGTGTTTTCTCTTAGGAAACCAGGCCCCGTTATCAGTACTGCGGTGATGCAGAGGTGGTTAAAATGTTTGAGATGAATGACAGGGCCCAGTTTTCCAAGAAGACACCCCACAAAGTGTCAGCTCCTTGATTGGGCTCTTCTTCGTTCAGATAAAGAAAACCTCTGAACTAAGTTCTTCCCTGGTACATCACAAGAAGCTTTATATTGCACTATATTTACAATGACTGCTAGCCCTGGCTAGGCTGGGTGAAAGGTAAAAGTGTCCTTTGCCTCTCTCTAATGAAATGAGGAATGATACTCACCCTGCAAAGAGCAGGCTTTGTCCTTTGCGGACATGGCAGAAGGGCTGTCCTAGGCATTAGCATTATAGGAGGCAGGTGAAAAAGACAGTTGTCAATCTCTCATGCCTTGCCTGTTGTACAAAATGCACTGTGTTAGAACTAAATTGCACTGCTAATGAAATCATATTGTTAAATGAAGCCATTTATCATGGACAAACATTAATCAAAACTAATTCATTTTTAAACACTGTACATGTTAAAAATAGATGATCACTGAAGTCTTCCTTTGCTGAGAAAACAATTAATACATGACAGGACTCCCACTCCCATTATAGGCATCACCAAGCTTACATGGGGGAATGCTGTGGTGAAAAAGACATTTTTCTCTAAATGTCACCCTGCTGTCCTCTCCCATTCCTGCCCACCAGCTTTGAAGAGGGCAAAATACAGCTCTCTGTTGATTCACCAGGCACATTTTCAGCCATCTCAATGAATGAATCTGAAGGTAGAAACAAAAGAATCGTAGCATTCTGTTCCACACACTGAACCCCAAAGGTCTTGATCTTGAAATGTCACTGGTCAGAGACGTCCAAATAAATATGCTTCAGCAAGAATTTTAACCTTTCATGAAAAGGTATAAGTACTTTCAAAGGATATATATCTTCAACACAAATACAATGTATACAAATAAAAACAAATCCAACACCACAGCTAGTCTTTAATGACACTTAATTTAAATAACAAAACAAGAATTGAGTGTTCATAGAACTGGCAAAAGATTAAAAAGACCATTTTCCCTTCAAACTGCTAATAAAAAAAGCCTCCATTTCCATAGATGCTTCCCAATGCATTACCTTTTCAGTAAGAAGTGCTAGGAGATCTAATCAGAGACAGATGCTTACTGAAACACAAATCCACAGCCAGTTGCTTCTTCAGACAGCAAAATTCACCTAAGAGTAATTAGCCTTTTGAAGAGGACCTGTGAGCTTTAAGCCTCTCTTGAACTTTCAAACTAGGGTTTAAGTAAGATTTAGGAGAGGTATAGTTATTATGTTGACCACCTGCCTAAACACTTAACTTAGGTGTGAAGTAGAGCATATGGGAACACGTATCAGTGGTGTCAAAGGCCGACAATACATCTAATAAAAAACCTGCACAGGAACCTCCAATATTCATCGTCCATTGCTAGGAGTCAGGTATCCACCATCCATGCAAGTGCATCTGAAGTCCTCCTTGAGTTACTTGAACATAAAGTTGCACCAGGTCAGGTCAGTCTAAAAAGCTGAATTTGTTTGCCGAAGTCCACATCTCTTTTCTTGCTGTATTTCAGTACCAGCTGCAGACTTCTTCTAAAGCTGCAGTATTCTATGCATTTATGTATTTATTTAGTAAACTTAAGCCTCTTATCAACACTGACAAATAGTCCAAGTTAGTAGTCACAGAGCACAAAAATCCTTGGGACCAGTCAGTTTTATTTAGGTTTGGCACCAGTGACTCTATCCAGTCTTTCTTTTGTCCAGCAAAAAGAAAGTCCCCAGCCACACTTTCACCTCATCAACACAAGCTCAAGCTTTTAAGAGCAACTGCTCCCCAAGTGTTCTGCTACAGCCCTCATTTTCAAACTGTTGAGGTTTGCCATCAACCTCAGTGACACAGGAACTCCAAGACCACTAATACATGAGGGCCAGAACAGGGAGAACTGGGTGAGCCGCTGTAGAAATGCTGTTGGCAGGCTGTCACCTGGCTTTGTTCTCATCTCTCTCTTCAGTTTCAGTATCTTTATTCTGATATAAACTCCACAAAATTTCTCTGTTTTTCTCTTCTTATCCATATGGATCATAAAAATGGCTTTTCCTCAGCTACATAGCTGAGTAATGGTATTCAACCAGTGAACATGGAGGTATGTGTCCAATCCATGTAACACGTTGAAGGAAGTGTGGTATCAGAAAGGGGCAGGATGGCCAGCTGAAGAGAAACTGGTGCAACTTCCTACTCTGTCGTAGATCTGCTGAATGATCTTGGGTGACCACTGCTCAGTGTGCCCTTCTGTAAGCATGACTAACAGTCTTGATGCTTTTCAGTTCAAGGCACTGAGAAATCTCTTGGGGACACATACTAAGAGATTAGTTAGGGTATAGCTAGAGATGTCTCATTAAAGGGACAGAAAGAACTGAAATGCTCAGAAACCTCTAAGAGCCTCTCCACAGCATCAGGTGGTGCCTTGTCCCGCTGTATGGATAAAGCTATTTTGATGCAAGTAGCTGAGAAGCAGTTGTGTCAAAACCTTCAAAATTCAGTAATAAATTCTGGTTTGATCATCTTTTCTCCATTCCTTCCAGAAAGGCAAAATTTCAAATCAAGGGGGTATCTTACATCCTTCTCCCTTCTCCCCCAAGAAAGTTTAGGACTGAATCTTAAATGTGTGGATGCTGGTTCAGCCATTCATACATTTGTGTTGAAAAACAAAACCAAACCTACATTTATTAGCTGGAAAAGTCATTCCAGGAAGCTGTGAGAAAGTAAAACATCATTGGGGAGCTCATTTAGAGAAAGCACAGCAGGATGTGCAGTCACAGAAAAACAATATTCAAAAAATCTGACCTAGATAACAGTATTTCCTAGTGACTAGAATTCATTAAAAACAACATATTAATAATGTACTGCATTGGATTCTTTGAAGCTAGAGTGCCACATTCAGTTTAAATAACCCAACCCAGCTAAAAATAAAAGCAACTTTTGTGGTTTTCCTTTAAAAAAAAAACAAAACAAAACCAACAACAACAAAACACAAAGAAAGAAGAGATTTCTGCTAATAAGAAGCAGCTAATAATGTCAGTATGAAACAGAGCTCTGACTTTGTATGGTTTTATACAAGTGAATGCTTTCTTTGGTTACGAGAGAAGCTGATAAGCTTTCAGACCTGAGTGCCGGGTTGAAAGGGATTCCAAATGCAAAAGCAAAACGTAGCAGAAAGTCTCAAAATTTTACACACTATAAACCATTTTCACATAATTTTAGTGGAAAATCATGAAGATTAAATTATGCTGTCTCACAGTAGCAGTGTGTTAGCACATGTTAGGAAGTCTCCTTCAAGACTTTTCTACTTCCCTGTTTCTCCCTGAGTGCCACAGTGAAAAAAATCCTTCTTACAAAAGAAAGCTCAGTTCACACAGAGAGGGAGAAGGGAGAATCAAACTCTTTCCTACTTGAGAAGGTTTTTGAGTTATGTTGAGTACAACCCCAGGTTACCTCTCCATTTCAAGAAGCTACTCACATGCTTCTATACTCGAAGTTAAGCATGTGCTTAAGCACTATACTAATGCCAAAGTGCCCTTCTCTATCAACCCTATATTCACCTTAGAAGTAGATACGGTTTACTTTGAAGGCTTTACTGACACATAAGCATGAATAAAGAGATGAGATTCACAGACTTGTCCAGTACATCTTTTCCTGTAAAAATAACATGATGCATCACAAAATATTTTCTAGTGTAAATTCATAACTTTAGATCCCTGCAGAAGGTCCTCTTGGACATCTCCATGTCTGAAAAAGATACTCTCCTCACCCAACAAAAACCAGTCTAATCTCTAGCTTAAAATTTGCTGTAACAGAAGAAAACACACCTTCATGTTTACCACATTCAATGAGTTTGACAGTTTCTTGAAAGTGACCCCAGAAGCTGCTTTGAATGTTACAACTGCTTTATACCTACTGACTGTATGGCTAGCCGTTTGTCACTTGATAGTATTTATTTTTGCCCTGAAACAATTAGAGGAGACAAACTAAGATGTTATCTTTTATAAAACACTAAAACAATGTAGGTAGATGAGTGTGCTCCATTCTAGTCATTATTTACTTAATGCCTGTATTCGATATTCACTTCCTATCCATCAAGCCTTCTCCAAGCAAACTCATTAAAGACGGTCAATTAGACGATGACTACAGTTACTATCTACTATAGGGCCCATTCACTCTCTGAAGATAGCAAAGTACGGGTCAACAATGTTGCAGGAAAGAAAAAAGGTTCACTGTAACTTCTGCAACCTGGACAGTAAGCATTCTGCAAAACAATCCCTACTGGATTTAACAGCAGTGACTGAAGAAGTTGCTGGTTCTCCTATCCTCTTCCCACACCAGCCCATTGTCACAGTTAAATCTGATGAGTTAGTGACTCGAAGTCCCCAGACACCTCAACGCAGAAGCTGCCTCAACATCAAATAAAACCTGAAGGTGGATTACGCTTGCCCTCAGGCTGGGAGCTGCAGCAGTTGGGGAGCAGACACACTGCTTTTTGCTATTTTTACCTCAAGGATAAGGAATTCCAGCAGAGGCAGGGCAAAGTAATCAGCAGTAACTTCTTAAACTGCCTTGGCCTGAAGCAACAGAGCTCTTCAATCACAGCCCAAGGAGCAAAACCCAGCCCTGCTCCCCCACCTGCTCCATATAAGTTACCCACAAATGGATTTGCTAAAGTGAGCTGCAATTGTCTTTCTTTTGTTGCCCCAGTCGCTGACAAATCTCTGGAATGAAATTTGTTATAACTCATTTCACCAAGCAGATGAAATTTCTTCTTAGACAGGCAGTTCTGTGCAGCTTTCAATCTTAGGCAAATTTGCAAACTTACCAGAACGGAATTTGAACAAAATAGTCTCATGTGTTTCAACTGATTTTACTCTTGCATTTTAGAACTACTATTTTCAGGCCTCGCAGGCTTACATCATCTCCTTGCAGAGCCAGTAATCAGAAGTTAAACTTGGTATCTTGGAGTCAGTGCTCTCCCACCTGGGATTTCTGCGTATCATCTCAGCAGCTCTAACACAACCGGTGCCTGTCCAAGTGTCTCTAGTGACAGAGACTGCTTGGTACTCATCTGCAAGACCTCCCTAGCATTTTCTTTTCTACTCTCAAGAACAACACATTACTTCACTGTATTCAGCCTTTAAGCCTATCTACAATGCAAAACTGCTACAAGGTCCTCCTGCTGCTTTGAAGATTTCTGGCAGCAACTGTTACTGGAGATTGATTTACTCCATTTAGTACCTAGCATTTCTGTATTAGTTTCCATCATCTCCAAGTTCAACACATGGTTACAGGCTGAGTGGATAGCACAGGCTATGCTGCTCTTCTACTATCAAGAGTGCATGCTGCCTTCATCCTCTGCCCAAGAACGGAAAGGTAAGGTTGCTCTCAGTTTTCACCTGATCCCTTTCTACTTGAGAGGTTCTGAAAAAAACTATTCCAAACGATTTTGCTATTTTACTGTTCAATCACACTCATGATGCTTTTTTCCTGTAATTGGATGTATATTTCTCCTTTGGAGGACACCATTTCCACTGAATAGCATACAGTCAAATAACCCTTCCTCCTTACCTGATGTTCCATATGACTGATTTGGGACACTACACCAACCCTGGCAGCTAAAATTGTCTAAACTGTTTAATGCTTAATAAGGGAGTTTCTTCTTGCATGCATTAATCTGAGGTTTCTACTTTCAGCCCCTCAAACTCCAGAAAAGGGAACAGCTTGCTGGGTTTTTTTATTTATTTACTTCATTTTACTCGAGCACCTTCTTGTGAGGAACATTTCACTACAAGTTTGGATCTAAAGAATTAAATTCTATGAGAAGTTGGCAAGAACAGTAGGAGACTGACAACCACAATGTACCATGAAGTAAATGGACTTATATTAGGTAGGGATACTGCATTTAAGCTCTGAAACAGGAGCTCATTCTATGGGAATGTCTATCTGACCTCTATTACACTAGGGGCAAATCAGGAGCAACTTCAGGACATTGACTGGATTTACAACAATAGAGAAGGAGATAACTGGTTTTATATTATGTACTTCAAAAAGTTGAAGCAGCCTGTAGGCCTATCATCTTCCTCCCAACCCTGAATCTATACAGATTCACAGGATGTAGTTCAGGAAAACAACAACAACAACAACAAAAACCAACAAAGTAACTAAGACTCTCACCTGCACCTTTTGTTTTTCCAAGATAAGTGTTCTGGTCCTACTTAATTTTCACACTAAGGTCAGCAAACAGTTACCCAAACATCTGCAGTACTTCCTTGAATTCTCCTTTATTTTCTCCATAAGGAAATACTGGAAAGTCTGTCTTTATGGAAGCTGCCCAAAATCTGTACTTAGGCTATGACTAAACATTGCTTTGGATTGCTCAAGTCCCAGATTCAGTAAAACAGGTAAATTTATGCTTAGGTTTATTTCTACTGAGCTAAAGGCTTACCTGTATGCATAAGACTCACTGAAACCAAAAGGATTTAAAACATGTACTTATATTTACACAAGAGAGAAGGATTTAAGAATAACGTTCAACTGCTCTATGGGGACAGGACTTAAATTTCATGTGTTACTTGCCTTAACTTGCTTAAAACTACTGCTCTGTGTTTCTGTGATATCACAATAATTAAGATGTGACTGCAGAATTGGCAAATCACACTCTGTACCCCTAACCTACTTTGCAAAGAATATACTTATAAATTAATGTAATTAAGGTATCCTAGACATATCATTCATTGGCTGTACCATGCTCTTGCCCTTCTCTTTTGGGATTATTTTACTATCTGTCTGGTTTACTTCACCAGGAATAGAAGATTCCCAATTTCCACATGAAGACTTGCTCCCATCATTGGGAGATAATGTATTTTCAAGTTCAGATAAGGTAAAATTAATATGTCAAATTAATGAGCCCTCTCAGATTAATGCCACAAATTATCATTATTTCAGTCTCTACTATAGACATATTGGAAGAGGCTGTGGCTTAAACCATTGTCTGAAATATTTATTTTGGTGACTGTAGAATCTAGTCAGACCCACAAATAAAAATCCAAATTATCCAAAGCAATTGATAGTTACACTGCTCTTCAAATTCTTAATGTCTCTGTAAATTATACATACATCAAATTTTCTATCAGAAATAACATTTTATAAAATGAAAATCTAACTGCAGAAGGATACAAGTAAATGACCTTTAAATGACTTTAGAAAAGTTCTTTTGCATTTACTAAAACAATGAATTTAAGTCCCACATCTCAGGCTTGAAAGCCCAGTAGCAGTTGTTTAGCAAGGTAAGGGAGCAAGTGCAAATCCAGTAAGCAGCTGACACATTTATAACATCATTCAGTGATGATTGTCACATGATGATCTCCACATACATGTATATAAATAGATAAATTTTTAACCATATATATAGTTTATAAGGGCAAGAAAAATGCATACATAGATTATGTGTAACAATATTGAAATTGCACCAGGTTGTGTATTAAATTAATGGAATTTTCAATTATACAAATATTAGTACTTAAAAGTAGCAGAAAGGATCCATTTCACTGGAGATTTTATAAAAATATTATTCCCTGCTTTGCTTGTGGTTGTGCTCCTTGGACTTATTACTGCAATTCTCTTGCAGTTCGGTTAAATGTCAATGCTCCAATTACTTTAATAGTCAAACTGTGCGCTATTTTCACCACACAGTCATTCAGGCTTGTCATGTTTGACAAATCCAGTAATTGAGATGAACTCTTGGAGAATACTGACATGCAACCAGTCATTTCCTACTGCAGAACATTGACCTCTGCAGCGTAAACCACAGAGGATTTATTCAGCAGCTTGAAAATACAGGCTTGTTAAATTGAAGATCATCATTTCACACAACTCCACTCATTTCCTTGTTTATTCACTTTATATCCCATTGGGGTAGGAATTAAAACATTAGGAGCTTTGAATAAGCCTGGAAAAAGGACTAGAACAAATATTCTGAAAAACTATCGTAAATTAAAAATTGCCTAACAGATTACTAGAGGCTGAGTACACTGTCAAGCAGCTTCAAATCCAGCCTCAATCCTCCCCCACCCCAAAAAAGCTGCACCCCACCCCAGTTTCAGCTCATTAACAGAAGAAGGTATTATACAAATTATGTAAAGTATTTACTGAACAGTGCTTGTTTCAGTCATTACACTACATAGGCCCTTGCTAAGGCCTTTTTATTTTTACTGTCCCTCCACCATGATGTCCTGCAGCCAACGCACTGAAACCTCAGGACTACCCCCATTTACCTCGGATTCACCGAGTCAAGCAGAAGCACTGCAAAAGCACCAAGTGTGTACTTGCTGCACTGGCAGGTCCTTGGGTGATGCCTCTGGGACAACTGTCAGTATTTGACAGGTCTGGACAGCTACAGGCCCATCACATTTGTATTGAAAAACAAAAAAATATTTTGCAATGCCAGAGAAAGTGCTACAAAGGTTTGGGATGAAGGTGCAACCTCATTCAAATGCAATACTGAAGCTCCCCTTTCATTTACATCAACTGGGAACACGATGCTACTTTTTTTATAGTTATGAAAATTGCTATGGATGTTTCTACCAGAATTTAGCACTCCTTTGGACGAAGTGCTAACATTTCATAAAAAAAAAAAAAAAAAAAAAAAAAAGAGTTGTGATCAAACAAAAGCAAATGGTTGATAAAATTACAAAGAACAAATAATCCACACAGACAATACCAGCTTCCCAGAAATGACCAAATGAAACATCCCTCTGAATGCTTCTGACTGCCTTTTTCAGAGACAGTGCCTGGTCTAGGACACATGTCACCAACCTGGTCTATAAGAGACCTTGCTTCATGTTGATCTCCCAAAGATTTTTTGCTTGATCTTGGGCAAGTGAATTCATTTATCTATTTTACAAGCCGATTGATTGCTCCTCCCTGGAGTCTTTGAAAGAAATGTGTTAACTGTTACAGGTCACTCAGATTCCACAGGGGATAAAGACCTCTTAAGTACCAAAGACAGCATGTCCATATAATTTTTTTAATACATACTAATTCACAAGCAAGTGTATGGCAACCACCGAGGCTGAAAGGGCAAAAGCAATCATCTGAGAAGGCTGAACTAAAAGTCTCTTGTAAGAAATGAAGAGCTAGAGATTACTTGTGCAAAAATTCTACAGTTCAAATACCCAATAGAAAAGTTAATAACTAAAGAGCTACACTCTGATTAAATTACTATATGTTGATTTTCACAGTTTCCTTCCGGTATTACTTGTTCAGCAAGACAGACATTGTCCACCTGTGAGACAGAGACCAGAAACCTATGAAGGCTACTTAGAACATCTGGTAGTGTACAAATTCTAAGAGCTGGTGAGCGAGAACAATGCCCTCTCTCACTGCTGAGGTCACTTAACCCTTACAAAGAGGAAGGCAGTAACTGTCTCTTCAGCTGGAGGCTCCAGATTCTGGCCTTTTTCATGGGAATGAACAAGTTCTTCATG
The DNA here is from genome assembly GCF_003259725.1 of Athene cunicularia. Lineage (NCBI taxonomy): Eukaryota > Metazoa > Chordata > Aves > Strigiformes > Strigidae > Athene > Athene cunicularia. Next base: position 84,539,696 of record NW_020799095.1, on the reverse strand, counting down.
AAAGATGGTGGTTAGTTACTCATACACAATGCATTCAAACAGAAATTAGCCTGTGGTACAGCGCTGCCGACAAGAAATTCACTGCATTTACTTTTAGGAGTGACTCAAAGAGAAATAGAGGGCTGACTCTAAATCACGGTCCTTTTGATGGTCTCGGTATCTCCACTGGTCATGTGCACTGCACGTCCATCCCTAGCAAGTAGTGCATTTGCTGAGATCGTTAATTCACTTTCTGCCTGTTCTCATGACACAGACCCAGTTGAGTCTTGGGATGAGGAAAAAACAGTAACAAGAAGGTCATAAGGGAGACTAGGCACTCTCCCAACGTATTGCAAGCTGAAGGACAGTGTTTCCTAAAGGCAATATGGTCTCTTGCAGCATCTGCATGTGACTGCAGCTGCTGAAGGAGTTTCCATAAGTGTCAAAGCACTACACAGTTCTAATCTGCAGAGCATCCTTAGGCACCACCACCACAAAGAGTTTAGCTTGGGTTTAGCTATAAACACCCATGGCTAACACGCATTAAGAGGGAAGAGGGCTGCTACCTCTCCAAGGCAGAGCCACAAACCCTGAAGACTGCACATGTGCAACAGTGGTCAGTACTCTGTCCTCCTCCCCACTAGTAGAGAAGTACTCTGCTATAAGAGTCCCTGTCAGTCTTCCCAACTGAGGGAAAGGTGGTTATATCCCATCTGCCACTGTGTGCTGGATCAATATCTTTTCTTCCTCCTTCCCAACACACCTGTTGGTAGATGATTATATTACATCAGTAGTCTGGAAAACTTCACATCACACGAACCTGGAGCAGGAGATGAATCTTTTCCACCCAGAGACATCAGCCTTACTACCCATCCTCCATGTCTTCACCACCTCCCATAATAGTGGGGCTCTGGCAGAAAGCCTTCACCTTTCCATTAATGAGGAGCAAAGCAACATGCTAATGGAGCATACCTAGTGCTCTGAGGTCTGCACTGAGCTACCTACTGCTCAACAGGTAGAGTTTGGGGTGTTGGTTATCATGTGTGACGCTGTAAACAGGCATCAGATAACTGCTCAGTCCAGCTCTGGGAAATGGGGGAGAAAGTATTCTCCTGTCACAAGACACAGTGAACCTGAAGTTATTATCCCTCTCCCTTCCCCAGTAAATCCAAGACTGGTCTGATGCATTCACATGACTGTCCCTCTTCCTGCACCATCTTGCCATAGCTGCAGAGTGGATTCTCACTGTTGTACAAAAAATACAGGACTGCAACTCCAATACTCTTCATAAGGGCAACAAAGTATAGGCCACAGCAGGGAGCGAGTTCCTCAGACAAACTGGAACACAATGACCCTCCCGGTGTGATTAAGGAAAGCTGATCCTTATGGCAGCAGGTCTGCACTGGATGACGTTTTGAGGTGCCTTCCAGCACTCTTTCCTATGACTCTACTTACAAAGCCCCATTTATCAAACAGCATTTGTGGCAAAGGCAGAGCTTGTGTTCCTAGGAGGTACATGCAATATTTTGGCTTGCTAACTTGATTTGTTACTATGCAAGATTATCTATGCTATCTGGTCACTAACACACAATTCAGATTAGTTGCCAATGGTATTTAAAATTTTATTCATAGGTTTAGCATTGATAAATAACACAAAAAGAGGACACATTAGCAGGTGGCTAATAACTAAGGAAGTGTCTGAGAAACTGCTTTCTAACATTTCCATTTTGCTGCCTTACAAAGCAACCTACTCTAGAAGAGATAGCTGCTAATAATTACATGGGAGATAAACATGCCATGGAAAACTCTAAATTTACATGACATGGTTTTCTGCATAAAAATCCAGGCAAAAATGTGTTCACAGGATATCTGTTCCAGATATTTGAAGGGGGAGCTGTCTCATGAAATTAATCTTTTCTTTTAATAATCTGTCTTCAGTATTTCCTAGGGAACATGAGGCTGTCAAAACCACTTTTGATGGCTGTTTCAGAGTCAGCCATGTCTTTTGACAGTTTGAAAACAGATTATCACATCCGGTATTTGTTTTTTTCATGCCACACCCTTCTCCGCAATCAAAGATCCATCCATCCAGATGTTTGAACATCTAGTCAGAAGAAAAGTTTGCTCTTGCAGAAAGAGGCAACAAGGAGGAAGGAGCAAAAGGGCAGGAAGAAAGCGTTATTTATGGCTCTAAAGGGAGAAGCAAACCCACATGATGATCAACCAAGAGGACTGCGGCTTATGCCTTCCAAAGATGTTACTTTGCAGAGTATCCTGCAAGCAAGGAAACGGGTGTCTTGGCTTCTAGGAGACTCTAGGATGGAAGGAGAAGAAATGATACGGGGAACTTATAATATACGTTTAAGGATATGTTTAAAGCTGTACACTCTTCAGGAGGTAAATACAAGACAGGTATCTTGCTGCTTTGTGGAAGAAAAGGGATTGTATTAGAGTATTTTCCCAGAGCTGTAACAATTTAAGAAAGTATAAACATCCTTTCATCAATAATTAGATAACCAAAGAGCAGGGAAAGGCAAGTTTATTTACAGACCTGAAAACATATGTATGTTTGTGGGCTATTGATCATACATAAATGTTTAACCACAGTATATTTAAATAGTCATTTGCTCTCAGTTACAAAACTAACAAATATTTCTTGCTTTAAAAATATATTTGTGTTTTCCTCAATGTTATTTCAGATGACTTCATGGATTTTCTTGACTCACAGATATGTCACTTTATGCTGGCTTATAAAAAAATAATAAATAAGTTAGAGCCAAAATTTTCTTCTAGATGTTAAAATGGCACTGCCTTCTGAGAGAATTCATGATGGCCATGACCATCTCCTTTCATATCTCCAAGCTCCTGAATTACTTAAATCTGTCTGTAAAGCACACAAACATATTCTAAGTGAAATCATTACATCTATGAAGAATGTCAGAAATTGGTGTTAGTAATACCTGATAAAGGATTTATTAACACATCTGGAATGGAGGAGCCAAATGGCCTGATGCCCCATCAACACCCACATATTCTTTTGAAATCACAGTAACCATTTCAATCTCTGAAACAATTAGTTTTGGTTATGTACTGAAAACATCACTCATACTAATATGAGTGTTCTTCAACATTCCTTACATTTACATTGCCAACAACTGTACTAGGTTCCTTACAGAACAAAAGATGTAATTCTTGCCTTGGCAGGCTTAAGTCTTCAGAGACAAGAACAGCGAGAGTGGAAATACAGCAGTAAACAAATGGGTTAGTCTGTGTCTCCTAAGCTATAGGTTACTAAACACTGTGCACACATTACTAAACACATTTGTGTGCAATGCAATTACTAAGGTATTTTCTTGAAGTGCCACACACAGTCTCACACAAAGGAAGGTCCATTCACATCAGTGCTACATCCCATGAGTTACAGGAAAAAAGGGAAGATCCTTTAGGGATGATCCTAACAGAATACAAAGGGCTCTGTCAGTAATTATCTCCTCCCACAACCATGGAAAACTGAGATAAAACACACTCATGTAACCCCAATGCTGCTTTCACACACTGACTGATGTAATAGAGACATGACCCACAGCAGAGTGTTCCAGCACAGGGGGGTTTCCCAAACGGGGAACCTCAGAGGGAGCTGAGGAGACCACAGCTCATGTTAGAGAGGCTGGCAGGACCTGGGTGGGCCAGGAGCATTCATGGCCAAGCCCCCCCCAGCTACATAAGAAGTCGTCCTTGGGGAGCACTGCAACCAGGGCGGGCAAATGTGGCACAGAACACCACGCACAAGAGGTGCTGAAGCCCTGCCAGCTTGACCTGGCGTCAACGGTATCCACCTAGCAGAAAGCCATGGTCTTTCTAAGCTCTGCATTCACCAGAACTGATGCAGCTGCCCAGACAGAGCTCCTATGGGAACGTGCTACCACCCAAGTACCAGGCTGCAGGCTGTGCCCTGCTCTTATGTTACACCAGTACAGGATGGCAGTGGTGAGCACATCTGTGGGAGGTGCACCCAGTGAGAGGAGCTCCTCTGCTTAGTGACAAAGCTGTGGGAGGAGGCAAATAGGTTGAGGAGTATCAGAAGTGTGAGAGAGAGAGAAAGACAGACTACTGGAATCACACCCTGCCTTCCTTGAGACAAGCCCAACAGGCAGACAAGACACACAATACGGAGGATTCCCTATCCTCTCTCCACCTGGCTGAGCACAGTGACTTAAGGGATAGGGTGCAATGGCAACAAGCTCCTGCCCAGCACAGAAGGCATGTCTCTGCTGTGACTGCCCCACCTTTCCAGGTGCCCTTGCATGACAGGTGTGAGCTCTGCAAATGGAACTGAACAATAATGAGGATGGTGGTTCATCTAGCTTGAAGGTGTCACCGAGGTTAGGTGGGCCTGTGCCCTGCATCAAAACCGCTTCCATAAAGAATAAAAGATGGGCCATTGTCATAGGAGATTTCCTTCTGAAGGGAACAGAAAGCCCAACATGCAGACCAGACTCACTTCTTGTGAAGTCTGCTGCCTCCCTGACACCTGGGTTAAAGATATGAAAGGAAAGCTTCCTACCTTGATAAGCTCTCAGATAACTATCCATTATTGATTTTCAGATAGGCAACAATTAAGTTGGAACAAAGTCCAAGGGCAATCAAGAGAGACTTCAGGGCCTTGGGATGACTGGCTAAGTGATCAGGAGCACAAAATGTTCTCCTCTATCCTTCCAGTTGTAGGGAATGGTGAGGAAAGAAACAAGGAGAGCCAGCAGATCAATACCTGGCTCTCCTGGCTCTAAGCCGGGTGTCACTGGCAGAATTCTGGGATTTTTGATCATGGGTTGTTTACATGACACCAGGCCTGCTGGCAACAGGCAGTGTACACCTGTCTTAAAGGGGGAAAAAGATCTTTGCACAGGTGTTAGCAGGGGTCACTGAAAGAGCTTTAAACTAGATTTCAAGGGGAAAAGGATAAAACCAGGCTCATTAGATGTAAGCCTGGGGGGCAGCAGACCAATTTTTGATGGACTGCATGCTAGCGAGGTTCTTTGGTCTGCCATCTCAGTGAAGGTAGGGGATAGAGACCCATGTGGTAGTAAAGACACAAGGGTTATTGATGTCTTAGAAACCATGGAAGTGCCTGAGAATGATCACATAGGAATTAGGGGGTTTCTGCTCAGGAAGGTGGCAGGATCAATAACCCAACTGAAGTGCACCTACACCGATGCACGCAGTGTTGGAAGCCATTATGCAGCAGGAAAACTTTGACCTAGTTGCCATCACAGAAATGTGATGGGATGACTCACATGACTGGAGTGCTACAATGGATGGCTAAAAAACTCTTCAAAAGGGATAACCAAGGAATGAGAGTCAACAGGGTGAGCCTGTACGTTAGGGAGTGATTTGACCATCTAGAGGTTAATGACCGTGACAATAGGGTTGAGTGTTTATGGTTAAGAATCAGGGAGAAAGCAACAAGGCAGATATGATGGGAATCTGTTATAGACCACCCAACAAGGATGAAGAAGCAGACAAAATATTCTATGAGCAGCTGGTAGAAGTCTCTCAATTGTTAGCGCTTGTTCTTGTGGGGGACTTCAACTTACCAGATGTCTGCTGGAAGTACAATACAGCAGAGAGAAAATAGTCCAGGAAGTTCCTGGACTGTGTGGAAGATAACTTTGACACAGCTGGTGAGTTAGCTAACTAGGGAAGGCACCTTGTTGGACCTGTTTGTGAACAGAGGTGGTCTTGTGGTTGATGTGACAGCTGAAGGCTGTCTTGAGCACAGCGATCATGAAATAATAGCGTACAATTCTCAAGAGAATTAAAGAGAGGGGTCAACAGAACTGATGCCTTGGGCTTCCAGAGGTCAGAATGTGGAGCCTGGCTGACTGAGTCCCTTGGGAGGCAGTCCTGAAGGGCAAAGGAGTCCAGGAAGGCTGGATATTCTTCAAGAAGAAAATCTTAATGGCACAGGAGCAGGTCGACCCTATGTGTTGAAAGAAAGTGGGCAGGGAAGCCACTGGCCTGGCTGAACTGAGAGCTTTGGTAGTAAAAAAAAAAAAAAAAAAAAAAAAAAAAAAAAAAAAAGAGTTTAAGACCTTTGGAAGAAGGGGAAGGCAACACAGGAGGGCTACAAAGATGTCATGAGGTTATGCAGGGAGAAAAATAGAAGGGTTAAATCCCATCTAGAACTTAATCTGGCTACTGCCATAAAAGATAATAAAAAAATGTTTCTATAAATCCATTAGCAACAAAAGAAGGGCTAAGAGCAATCTCCATCCTTTATTTGATATGGAAGGAAACACAGTGACAAAGGATGAGGAAAAGGTTGAGGTAATTAATGCCTCAGTGTTCAATAGTAAGACCAGCTGTTCTCCAGGTATCCAGCTCCCTGAGCTAGAAGACAGGGATGGGGAGCAGAGTGAAGGCCCAATAATGCAAGGGGAAATGGTTAGGGACCTGCTACACTACTTAGACACACACAAGTCTATGAGGCTGGATGGGATCCAGCCAAGGGTACTGAGGGAGCCGGCAGAAGTGCTCATCAAGCCATTTTTAATCATTTATCATCAGTCCTGGCTAACTAGGTAGGTCCCAGTTGACTGGCAGTTAACAAATGTGATGCCCATCTGTAAGAAGGGCCAAAAAGAGGATCTGGGGAACTACCGGCCTGTCAGTCTGACCATGCTGCCAAGGAAGGCTATGGAGCAGCTCACCTTGAGTGCCATCATGCAGCACATCCAGGACAACAAGGTGACCAGGCCCAGCCAGAACAGGTTCATGGAAGGCAGGTCCGGCTTGATTAACCTGATCTCCTATGACAAGGTGACCCACTTATTGGATGAGGGAAAGGCTGTGGATGTTGCCTACCCAGACTTTAGTAAAGCCTTTGACACCATTTTCCACAGCATTCTACTGGAGAAACTGACTGCTCATGGCTTGGACATTTGTACTCTTCTCTAGGTAAAAAAAATGACTCAGTGGCCCAGCCCAAAGAGTGGTGGTGAATGGAGTTAAATCCAGTTGGTGGTCGGTCACCAGTTGTGTTCCCCAGGGCTCAGTATTAGGGCCAGTTCTATTTAATACCTTTATCAAAGATCTGGACGAGGGGGCTGAGTGCACCCTCAGTAAGTTTGCAAGTTGGGCAGAGGTGCTGATCTGCTTGAGGGTAGAACGTCTCTACAGAGAGATCTGGACAGGCTGGAGTGATGAGCTGAGGTCCTATGCTTAGGTCACAACAATGCCATGCAACACTACAAGGCTGGAGAAGAGTGGCTGTAAAACTGTCTGGTAGAAAAGGACCTAGGGGTGGTGGTCAACAGCTGGCTGAATATGAACCAGTGGTGTGCCCAGGTGGTCAAGAAGGCCAACAACATCCTGGCTTGTATCCGAAACAGTGTGGCCAGAAGGACTAAGGAAGTGATTGTCCCCCTGTACTCGGCACTGGTGAGGCCGCACCTGTAATACTGTGTTCAGTTTTGGGCCCCTCACTACAAGAAAGACATTGAGATGCTGGAACATATACAAAGGAGGGCAACGAAGCTGGTGAAGGGTCTAGAGAACAAGTTTTACTAGGAGCATCTGAGGAAATTTGGGTTATTTAGCCTGGAGAAAAGGAATTCGGGGAGATCTTATCACTCTACATCTACCTGAAAGGAGGTTGTAATGAGGTGGGTGTCAGTGTCTTCTTCCAAGTAACAAGTGATAGGATGAGAGAAAACGGTCTCAAGTTGCACCAGGGAAGTTCGGATTGGATAGTAAGAAAAATTTCTTCACCAAAAGGTTTGTCAACCATTGGAACAGGCTGCTCAGGGAAGTGGCTGAGTGACCAACTCTGGAGGTATTTAGAAGACATGTAGATGTGGCACTTAGAGATACAGTTTAGTGATGGACTTAGCAGTGCTAGGTTAACATTTGGACTCAATGTTTTTAAAGGTCTTTTCAACTTAAGTGATTCTATGATTCTACCTCTGAGAAAAAAAAAAACCCAAACAAACAGTAAAAGAACAGAAACTAGTCAGGGCTTTTCGTGATACAAAACAAGACATCCTTTTAATCATGTTTGCTTTATATGGAAAAAATCTTGTTTGAGTTGCTAAAGCATAATCTCACAGCTGAAACTGAGCCTTTTCATATCTTCTGAGAATTTAAACCATTTTGGCCATTCTAAGACAATACAATCCACAGCATCTGTATTTTCTGTTGTTAGTTCTGTGCATATTATACGGAATTTTTAACATACATACAAAGATGTAATATGCAGTCTACTTTTTCATATGTATACTTGTATATAACTTCTACAGTATGTAATAAGTTTTATGTATATATGTGCTCATATGTAGCATACTGTACTATGCCCTTTTCCCTTAATACACTGAAAAACTCATTGTACTGCCTAAACAACAAGTAACAATACAGGATATCTATTACACATCTTGCCTTTTTCCCCTTTTACACCTATTTAATTAAATTCAGAATGCCATACAATTCTAAAATTGGAAAACCCAAATAATGAACTGTACCAATAGATGTACTGTACCATGATTCTCTAACACCTAACCTCAGTATGTTAAAAGCACTTTATAGACTTGATCTGCATATTCATCTGTTTTCCTTTCAATCTGGAAAAGTAGAGTAGCTGTTGCAAATTTTCCGTTAATTGCCCTCAGATATCTGTTGAATAACTCTGGGAAACTATGAAATCAAAAGGGTATCTTTAATATGTTTTTTCTTTATGTCTCTTTCATATACACATTCATAAGCTTACACCAATATATCAACACCTAAAAAACAATAGATAACTTTAAATTACTTTGAGTGGAAAATTAATTTTATTCCTAAAGGCGCAAACCTGCAGATGTCCAACTCTACTGCCTACACTGAAAATGAATATAAAGTTTTCTAAATGAGAAAGAGAAAAAAAAAAAACAAACTCTTCACAACAAAAATAAATAACAAGATGTAAGAAAACACACACACACACACAGGAAGCCTGTCTTGGTGCTACAGTAAGGAACCATTTGAATTTATGTTTCTGGTTGGTTTTCATCCCACCATAAACCTATCAACAAAATGATAACCATGTATTACAGACTGTCTACTTACTGTTAACACACACTTAATCCTGCCAAAACTGGTTCTACAGAAAACACTATCAGTGTGCAACCATAAATGAACAAAATTACCATCTGCACACTGAAGAACAGAATTGCAAACATAATTATATCTCTTACATGTTGTAAGTACACAGTTGTTTTAAATTTGAACTTATAACCTGTTTTTCAAATAACAGCTTCAGTCTGCTTCCAAGTCACCAAGATAATGGCTGTAATAAGTACCTATACCTCCTAATCAGTGAATGTCACAATAAGCATAGTGCATCTATCTATCTAATCTTTTTTGGCCACGTTATTATGGTTTATGAGCAGTTTTACCACCCATATGTTATGCTGTCATGTTCTTCTAAAAGCTGGTTATTAGGATTAACTGGAGAAAGGGAAATATGAAGGCCTGTATAAATTGCAGAGCTGAATGCTGCTAAAAAGCAAGGTGTCCTAGGTCAGAGGAAGACATGTCATGCATTGCAGGGCATACTACTGATTTTGATAGGAAACACACAGAATTTGCTTTGGCCTCTGTGAGGCTGACCTATTGTCATAGCTAGCTTCATATGGAAAACAACAGTTGACCCTCATTTATTCCTACTCTACTAATATGTACCATGGACATCGGTACAAAAACATGGAATCAATCCTTCTTCTCACCAATTTTAAAGCCAGACAATGTAATGACTGTGTTATCACATTAAGACCACTAACTTATGAAGAATTATTGATACCCCCTTCTGACCTTAACAGTACACAAAAATTCAGAGCACTACTTCCATTAAGACAAAAAGTTGATGACAAAATCAGACATCCTTAAATGCAGACACTTTCATTTTTGGTACAAAATACAGGAGGTACACAATAGGGTATAACTAGAAAACAAAAAGAATCCCCCCAAAAAAACCAAAACCCACAAAAACCCCTTGGGGATATGCAACCCAGAACAAATTATGACTTGCATTAGAACCAATACTGTAAAGCTGCTTGGGGCAGGGGGAGAGACAAATCTCATTCTGTGACACAGAAGAGCTATATGCAAAAGACAAGAGGCAATTATTGTCCTCTGATCAGCACTGAGAAGGCCACTGCATCAGGTGTTTGGGACATTGCACTTGGAGGAAGTGTGGAGAAACTGAAGAAAATCTAGAAGAAAGCAACATATTTAAGGGAGTTCCTAAAGCTCTGACCAGGAAGAAGAGACTGAAAGGTGGGGTTTCTCAGTCTTAGTAAAAGAAGAGAGTTTTCCAAGAGGAAAATGTTCTTATGAGGACACTGCTGGTTTTCGACCTGTCTGGACAAAAAAAATTTTGTTTTAATTTTCAATTAAAAACATTATTCTGTGATTCTTCTAACTAAGAGGACCACAAAACAGAGAAACGAACTACTGCATGCAATCCCTTTCACTGAAGATTTTAAAGAAAAAAAAAATCCTATAAAGAGGTAATGTAACTATAATTCTCTATCCTAGTGGAACTAGGTAACCTTTACAGACCCCTTCCAGAAGCAGCAGTGTAAGAACTGTGGTGGTGCACACAGCAGAAGGGAAGAGATGACACCCTTTCCCCTGCAGCACAGCTTCCCATGTTAGCTGAACAAGAAAGACTGGCAAGGACCAGTACACCCACCCACCCAATGGCCCAGAAGAGTCACCCCTACAGCTTCTCTGTCCTCCAGTCTTGCATTTCTGAGACTGAGAAAACAGCACTGCATAACAGGGTGAATGGTACAATTTCCATCTTTCGGCATACAGCTGTCGTCAAACAGTACACCTTCTTAAATCTCTCTGTTAGCACATCATCCAAAAGCCCTCTGCAGTTTCCTAGAGCTGTCTTCTGTTTCTGTAGCTACCTCTGCCCTTCCCTGCTGCCTTTCTCCAAACCCTCTGCCCTGGTCTTCTAAACCCTCTCAGATCTTTGCATGGACAACAGCTCCCTTTGGACTGTGGGTAGCAGTCTGCACTCAATGCCTATCCTGACAGCAAGGCTGAGATCTATCCACACTACACTATCATGTATTTATCAGTAAAACACTAGCCAAGACATTTCTGTGACATCTCTTGCTACATTATTAGAATGACAATTCCAAGTATTTCAAGTTCACACACTTCTCCAGGGTGGACTCTTCTCCGATCCCAAGTTTCAGCATCCTTCTTTTCTGACACAGACATCTTTAAATGTCTCTTCTGTTACCATAGAAGGATTCCTTCAAAAGAACATAAAGCTTATAAATTGAGATAAGACCTTTTTTGTAGCTGCCTCTGAGATTCAGGAAAAGGTCTTTGGCCAAAATTGCCCATGTCCAATTCCAGTGAGTTTAATTTTGCACCTGATCAGTGGCACTGTATCAGAGACATGAAGCTAGTGTTGCAATGTGTAGACAGAAGAGCATCCATACCAGTACTTTGATGACCTTATACATTGAATGAGCCCACAGTTGGCTGCTAAAGCAAACGGAATGCCAGCCGATGATGCACAGCACAGGCGCTGTGTGCTCGCAGCACTATCCCTACTAATGAGGTAGGCTGCTGCGCTCCGCAATAGCTGAAGTTTCTATGGAGCTTTTATCTTCGGCTTCAGTGAGCTACAATAATCCAGCCTGGTTGTGCATAACGTGTTCATCACTACTGCTAGATCCATGCCAAAGAAAAGGAACCATGGCTAGCTTCTCGAACAGCCAGAAGTAGAATAATTAATTTCTGGCTATTTCTAGCATCTTGGTATTGAAGTACCAGCTAGAGTAGAATGATGCACAGAACACACAATGCTTTGAAAAATGAAGGTTAAGTGCCTTTCCAGAGAAAAGGGGTCAGTGCCTCTTCTAGTTCTGTCAAATCACTCTCGCTAGACACATTTCTATGCTGTGGCCTGGATACAACTTGAGCCAGTCGTTCTTGCTGAGTAATTTAATAGTATCTTGTGATCTACATGTCAAAAACAGTAGGAAGATCAAGTATGGATGTTAATATGATTTAAAAGGTACTCTGCAGTAGCAACAGCTAGAGACACAATTAGGTCTCTGTCTTTGCTAGTCATGAAAATATAATGAAAGATTAGTATAAGTAATTATATTACAGTGGTCAAAATAAAAGAGCTAAGCACTGCATTCTCTTTGGTGTCCGTATTCATTTGCAAGTTTGAAGTAGCAGTTCATTAATGTCTTAGCTGTGATAATGTACTGCAGAGGATGTACTGCAGATGTACCCTTAGCGTTGTATTCACTTCTGATGAAACAAAACTAAATAAAGGCAGTACAGAACGGTACTTTGCAATATATGTTGGATAAACCACTTATACACAACAGCTAAATGTTACGGTGTAGATGTTTCAGAAGATGGGCAATGTTTGGTACTCGCATTAGAAGCTGCTAGAAAAGTAGTACTTCACAGGTGAGGTAAGATCTTAAAAATTCCAGCATGAACCTCTTAGCTAGGGGGAAAAAAAAATACCATACCAGCAAATTAATCCTTAAAGTGTTTGTTTTTTACCCCAACAGGAGAAAGGGAGGGAAGTGAAGACTGGCTTTTCCCAGTGACAGAATCTAGAACGTGGGCTGAGGAGTCTAGAGAGCATATGCTCAGAGTGTTAATGACAAAAAGAGATTACCAGGATGGTTTTCCCTCTGAGGTAATGCAATGAAAAAAAGATAGAGTTGCACATCAAGCAAGATGAACATCTGACCCTTCATGGAGGCCCCAAGACCTGTAGTACCTTCTGCAAGAAATCGTATACTGTAATGCAAAGACCTTGAGTCAGTGAATGTGACTGATGGGCACATCTAGGACATGGTACCCGTACAGCCAGTCATTATCAGAGCATGAGAAATATCAACCTGAGCAGTGTGCCAAAGGGAACCTCTGCCTTATTCATTCACGCCTTGCTGGGACAAAAAGGACTTGCCTCACAATGCAGTTTTGCATTCAGAGAAGAGACATGACCTTTTGATTTCTCCATCTGTTGTAGCCTGTTGCTTTCTATTACCAGCTGTAACCACACAGCTGGTAGGAAGCTATGAGCAGGTTGGAAAGATAATGCCCTGCAGAAGAGGACTGGACGAAGGTGAGCAGGTACAGTGTCCATCCTGTTCCCACTCCAGTGGAGCAGCAACTGTGACTTGTAGCCACCTGCAGACACAGCCACCGGCACAGAAGCCCCCCACGGAACAATCTCATATTAGACATCCCAGGCATGTCAGGAGACCACACCTTCTTCTACGTCCCTTGGGACTGCAACAGACAGAGGTTGGATGCACACCTCATCCCTAGGAATACCCTTCATCCCATCAGAGGCTTACAAATGAACTCATCATAAACCAGTCCTACTGGTGATGGTCCATTGGGCATCACTTCCTTACATGCTGCCAAAGAGTAAGAATTTGGGTTGCTTCATCAGCCCACGAATCTCATGTAGTATCACTAAGTAGTACTCAGTAAATCCTCAGCTGCTGCTATAACATGAAATAAAATGACCAATAAGTACTACTTTTAACCACACAAAATGTTACTCATTATGCAATATATGCTTCTGTCATTCTCTGAGGGGAAAAATGTCTAATTGTTTACACTATATCTCACTGGAAATAAAACAAACAAAACAAGATCGGCTATTGAAGGATGAAAATAACTATCATGGCAACATGTGGTGCAGGGCTGACCCTAAGAGAGAGGTATTGATTCTGAAGACATGTAAATTATAACAGAAGTTTTGAGAAAAGCCCTTTCAATTAAGAAAAAATGCTTGACTTACATCAAGGAAGTCACATTTACCTAAACACTATTTGCTTAAGCTTAACCCATCTTGTTCTGTTCCTGTAGGCAGAGGTGGAGAACAGGTGTCATACAAGACTGACAGAATCCTGATATTTTTTATTTTCCCATCTAGAATATCCTTTCTGCTGCTCTTTGTGACTATAACTTAGTTTTCAAAAAGGCAGTTTTCTGAAAAATTACAGTGGCCGTCACTTACCTTTGAATATCTGGTCAGTTTGACAAAAATCTCTAGCAGCCTTATGGCTTGCATACATATGTACCCGGGTTTTGCCTCAACAAGCAATGGCATAAACTTGCATCTTTTTTCCTTTCTGCTGACTGCCCATCTCTCACACACATTTACAGAAAAAGAAGCATGTAGGGGACAAACAAAAATAATTAATAATAATAAAAAGTGACATTACATTTCTGCAAATGCAATGGGTAGCCATTTCTCAGGAATCCTGTATGTCCTCTGCATGCAAAGCTTGCGGACCTCCACAACAGCTGCTACTTATTAGTAGTCTATAAATCTGCACACCCATAAACGTGTTGGATGTGCTTGGTTATCTATCAGATATGCAGAAAGGTAATGGTGTGGCACACATTAGGATTCATGAATGCACTTTTTGTAGTGCTTTTTTTCCCCCAGAGGTATATTCAGGCCAAATCAATGGCCTCCAGAAAGTGGTGATGATGCAGTGCACAGCTTGGAAATCCATTCATGAGGGAGGGTGACATGAAAGATTAATGAGATATTTGTACTTTCTGGGCGCACAGTTGTCATTTTTGTGGAAAGGCACCTGTTACTTGCAAGCATTTATGAGGTCTGACAGAATGGGGCACAACTGGACATGAAGCCTTAAAAATTCATACTTGTAACTGAAAGAATAAACGTTTAAAGGACACCCCAGCCATTGTTCCATACACGCGGTATGCCGCATGGAAGCATGGTGATGCAGTAACGTTACTGTTAAAACGTTCGTAGCAATGACTACCTGCTAAATACAATACAATTAGAGAACACTTCCCTATGAATTAAACGCAAGTACTTTGATATGTGACTGAGTGAGCACGTTTAGTTACTATTAGCATACTAAATAAAATTGAAGCCTGAATTTCTTCCTCAAATGGTAGTCAGAAAGAATACAGTATTTCCACACCAGGGGCAGAAGGGGGACTGGAAAGCTTGCTGAGGCATGAAAAATTGAATTTCAGCGAGGCAACGGAAAGGACATTGTTGGGCAATTACAGCGCTCCAGTGTTTGCAGTCCGCAAAGGCTGCAATCATCTGCAGCGACAGCGTGGTGTACGACTCCCCCAAGGCAGCGCACTCTAGTTAAATCAATTTGTCAGAAGCAGGGCTGCTTCCTCCCTTCTGCAGAGGAGGCCCACCGGAGCGGAGGACAGCTGGGGCGCACAGCTGTCTCTCTGCAGCAGATCAATTAGAACATCAAAATTCATCTGCTAATTAGCAAGCATGTACAGAGGGGAAAGAAACTCCCTTAAATGAATCATTTCCATGTATTAATGAATTCAGTGACATCCCAAATTTAGAGACTAGCCCAACAAGAAGAGACACAGCCACACGAGGCACTGGCTTACGTGACAATTTCATTATCGCAAAAGTTGAATCTGATGCTGAGGTGAAAATAAAACTCAATAAAACTCAAAATTTGCACTTGCAGTACCAGTGAAAGAAGACCCACATCTAGCAGAGCTACTAATGTCTGATTACAGTGTAAACAGTGATCACCGGAAGGTGGCATTGAGAGTAAATACGAGTGGGACCAGGAAAAACACTAATCCCAGTCAGCCTGACATCCTGATTGCTTTGAAATATCCTGAAAAGTCCCTTGACTTCTGTGATTGAGGACTGGGCCTCAGGTCAGCAATTTTTATCCTTGCTTTTATTTATTTTTATATTTGACCTTTGCGTTGTTATTAGAATGACACTTACTGTTTGTTCACATGTTGCAATGTTGCTAAAGGGTGCTTTCACAAGAGAACTTAGCCAAAGTCAGCTGCTGATCCAGTACCCTTTCAAGGCTTAGCAGGGCAAGATCACTTTTTTTTTTTTTCCTGACACTTTTAGTGTGCTTAGCAGAGATAAAAAACCACACAACTAGAAAAACCAAAGCCATTCTACTTTTTGCATCAAAGCTCAGAGGGTAGCTGTTAGTTCTTTGCATGTGCAGTTCCCAGCCCAAAAGGGAGCCAGGCACATTGACTGGAAATACATAGAAAATGAATTTCTTCAGGTGGGAAGCGCACCACCAGCCTCCCTAGTTAATTCCAGTGCTTCAGCCATCACAGCCTAATTGAAATGGACTTGAGCAGCTCTTCAGATAGTGAGTACAAACCCTTTGTTCTTGGAAGTTTGTCAAAGAATGCTCATACAATGGGTATCTTGTCAGAAACGTTTTAAGGAAAGGAGAACATTGGTGTGGAGAGGACTAAAACAAAATGACTTCACAGAGACAGTAGCATAGTAAGGGAAACTAAAACTGTCATCAGCAATGTTCTGACTGGTTGTTTGAAACAACTGATTCAGTTTTCCCAAGGTGTTTATTTTGTAAGGCTCCATTTTCTTACAACTGTAGGTAGATGTGATTTTTAGGCCATTTGCCATCAAATAAGCAACTGCGAATCACTGTTTTGAAATACGCTGCTGTAACCGGCAGCATGGGAAAGCCACAACACACAATACCTACTTGGAAACTATATTCTGTAACCTGACACACAGGTGCTGACTGCTTACCTTGTTCTTAATTGTTTAGTTACCTCATCAAGATTTTTTCCTCTTTTTTTCTCTTAACTGCACTCATTAAAACCAAAATTGCATTAGATGGCTGAAAACAAAGCCACACAACAATGCCATAACATGAGGAGCTGAATTCTCTAAGGGAAGGCCATGAAATGTTATTGCTAGCTCTGTTGCAGTAAAACAAACAGCCACAGAGAGTCACATCCACTCTCATCTATTGAAGGAGATGAGCTGAAAATAAGTCACAGAGGAGGTCAACCAAGATAGTACAGTGCCCCACATGCCTTGCAATAATAAAGAGTGTGGATGAAAAAATGTTTAATAATATGAGGAAGTTTTATCACCATCCTTGCTTCTTTTCAAATCCTGCACTGGACTTTCATCTTGCACTTATTTCCATTATACCCAGTGAAGCTCACGCATGAGCAGGGAGAGCATGACCCACGAAGTTTTACAGCTCTAAGCTGCCATTTAGTTCTAAATTTCTTCCTTAAAGTGAGGACTGCTGAATACGGCAAGCACCAAGCTGTAATATATACTCCATTAAAAGCAGTCCAGAGAATGTGACATTCTTCTTATCGTATTACCTCAGTTACTGGCAGAATAATATAATTATGATTCACATTGAAGTGGCCTACAGAATGAATTTAATCAAATTTTAATATAAAATATGGCCACTTAAGAGCCTATTCCATTCAGTAGCTTGTTCAGGCAAGATGCTGCATAGGGAGTGGAAGTGCACAGTAGTCATTCCCCATAACAACAGAACAGCCTCTTTTAAGTCAAACACAGCACCAGGATGTTTAAGCACACATTAGAGCATACACTGGTGTCACTGCTATTGCGCTGTACTCTGTATATAATATAGCATGGATGACTGCTGTGTCACTTTCAGTCCCTTACACTTACAATAGACATGGAGAAACTTTGTATTTGAGTGCTCCTAGCAAGGAATAAGTAATTCATTTACTGAGAAAAACTCTTCTCCTGCCTATATTCATACAGACCAAGGGGGTGGATTGCATTGTGAAGGACATCAGTGCAAATTCAGAGTATAGTCATCGAAAACACATCAGTTGCTGCAATTCTACACTGTTCTGACTGGGCTGATATCTACTGATTTGATTATAACAAGATGACTTGCAAGTTGAGTGTGTCCTATTGATTAAAACCCCAAATGCAAGGAGATACTGCACAAGTGTGTAAAATTCTCACCATGTACATAGTTTTTCAGAGAATCCACTTGGGACCTACTGTTGCAAGTGTTCAGATATGAAACTAAATGCAGAAAAGACAACATATGCCAGATAGAAAAGGCATTTATGCAGGAGTTTAAGTTCATTACTGTGCGGCATATAAACTTGGGTTTGCTGCTTTTCAGTTCTGAGGCTCTAGCGAGGCCCTCACACCCTGGTAACTAACACAGAAGAGCTGTGCTCAGTGAAAAGTTCAGTGGAGAGCTACCTCTTAGCTTACAGCCTCTGAGGGACCAGACAAGCAGTCTGCAACTGTTTATAATATTTTAGCCATTTGACTATGGTTTCCTAGCTGTTTTGAGATTTTTCTTGAAGGTGGATTAAGTCCATGAATTCACTGGATGTCATTCACAGGTTTTGTTGTTTTATTTTGTTGGGGTTTGGCTTTTGTTTTCAGTTTTTCTTGTTGTTGCTTGTTTTTAAAACACCTCTGTTCATCTGCTAGTCTCCTAGGGCTCTCACCACATCCCTTAGTGCCTCACAGCATCCATCTCCTTTATCCTTCCTTACAATGGCTCCCATTGCTCTTTTCCCTTTGTTTTCTTCTATTATTTTAACTTCTTTTTGGTTCCTATCTGCTATGTATGACCATCTCTGTTTATTCCCTCTTCATTTCCTCCAACTCTATGATTCCACATCCTCACTATCCTGCCTCTGGTGACATTCTCCCCCAGGGGTTATCTTTCTGCCATGTCCACCTTCTGCTTCCCACCCCAGTTTTGGCATGCCTCCAGGTCTTTAGTGACATTCCTATCTGCACAACTTATCTCATTCCCTCCGTCTCTGCTTTTATTTTCTCTGAAACTCTGTATTTAAAATTACCATAACCAGCCACAGCTTCCTTGCAATTCCTCTTCCCACTGTTCCTTCAGAGATCAAGATTATTTATTCTGAAATTATTCCTTAACTATGCTTTGAGTGATTTCCTTACCACTCTCCCTATCTCTTCTCAGATGGTCATGGAGATACTGGACTCCCCTAGAAACCTTTTTCAAATGCTCTCTAGTCTGGAACTTTGTTCAATTATTTTATTTTAGGTTTATTTAGTGTCACATCCAGTTCTACCTGCATCTCCCTTCCATGTTACTGTCATCTATGATCCACCAACTCCTTCCTTCCCTTCTTCACAACTGAATTTTTGATGACTGGTTCTTCTACTCCTTCAGTTAGACACTTTATCACCCTCCTATTTTCATTCACCCAAAAGCACTGATTCAAATCTTCCACCCTGACAGACTAACCTTTAAATTTACTTTGTTCCAACTAAACAACAACATGTTCCTTCTTGCTACCACAACCACCTTTTCTATCTTCTGGTCTCAGTCAAAGTAGAGCATCAACCCCTCCTCCTCACTTCCTGTTACTGTAAGTCACAGTGATTTCCAGGTCATGAATGCTGATGACTTTTTGCCTATTCTCAGTTTATTCTTGCAATCTTTTGCTTTCTTTGCCCCTGTGCACGAGGCTGCAGATCCTCTCCCTTTCCCACTTTTTTCATCTTCAAGTCACTGATTCTGCCTCATTAAACTCACGAGAACTCTGGATATCCCTCTTCCCACAACTGCTTTCACAAATACTGTTTGAAACTCTCTATTTCCATTTTTGAAGTCTTGCAGTCTGGCTTCTACTTCTTGTATAAATTCCTGTCTTCTTTTTGGTCAGCTTTTTTAATCAGTACTCTGGCCACCCAACTGCCTTGTGCAAAGTCAGTCAGAAGCTTTTTCCTCAAAGAAGCTTAATGCTTTTTTCCCTACCCCTCCAATTATTACTTAAGAGAATAATCCTCACCTTCCCCCCATGATTTTCAGAGAAGATCTGATGCAGACCTATCTTGTGTTCTTTTACCTTCTGCATCTTATTCCCCAGGCAACCTCATCAAGAAATTGGACTACTATGCTGATATTACTCATTTACTTCTCTCATGCAGAGGCCATCTCCTTTTCTCCAGCCTGCATTTTGATCTTTCATTCTGACATCTCCTGTAATGACTAGCAAGTTCAAGAACAGGGATAAAACACAATAGACCTTCCTGCTATCTCCTTCTTTGGCTCTATCACCCTACCAATCACAATATCCTTAGATGGGACACCATCTTCAGTCTACCCTCAGTGTGACTTCTGTTCTTTAGCTATGTCCTAATCATGCAAATGGGCCTGAGATATGACCTTTTGTATTAATCCAAATTTATGCCAAAACTTGTATACTGTCATCTTTTTGCTAGTTTTTACAGCTCTTAAGTCTTCTCAGTTCACACAGGAATTCAAGAACTGTGATCTTCTTGTGGTTATGGTAGACAACATGAAATGCATTTACTATCTGAACAGGGGTTTTCTGACCTTTCAGGTTTTATTCCCTATCCCTATCTAAGGGGTGAAAGAGCCAGGCAGGTGAACAGGGAAGGACAGATTCATACATACTCAGAGCATAATGTCCTGTATCCAATCTACGGAAGTGAAACATGGAGAGGAAAAATAGGCAAAAATAAGGAATATGTGGAAATTAAAAAAAACAAAAAAAAGAAATGTAAGCAAAGTTAGAATGGCAAGAATCAATGAAAGAAAGTGTGTGCAATAAAGAGAAAAACAGAAAATTAAATTTAAATAATAGTGGGGGAACTCTTTGATACTTAAAAGGATATTTAAAAGAAATGTAAGTATGAATGCTCAGTTATAATTTTAGAAAAAAAATACAACTACATCATATAATTAGGTGTCAACCAAAACCACCTTGTCTTAGCAAGGAAGTGTATAAAATCTAATATATTTCTAAAGTTTTCATTAATCTATAACTTGAAAACAGGAAAGGAACAGGTTTGGTTTGAGAAGATACTCCAAACTAATGGTGCTACTCCACAACCATGGCAAAAGAGTTGCCTTCCTGCTGCTGGGGTCTGACGTGGGAGCTGCAAACAGTACAGCACTGGGATCATGATCAATACCAAGAGAAGCGCTGTGATTTCACTGCTTTATGACAGCACAGTTACTTCATGTGTTTGTTACCACGCCCACAAGTCACAGTAGGTCCTTACTTGTTTTAGGATTATTTTCCAATTAATTTAAACTCATAGCAGCTTGTTAAACATATCAGGGTCTTAAATTAAATGTTTTCACCTCAGAGCTAGGGAAATATCTTAGGAAAACCTGGGTTTTTTTTAAAAACATGTATCTTACCTCTGAACAGAGGATTTTTTTTATTCCCCAGGTTATTCAAAATAAACAAGAAATCTACTATATTTTAACTGAACAGTGACTTCAACAAACTCAAAACTATTATGGATTACTCTAATGTTTCCTGTTGAATTGATTTCTACACAAATTTGGATTAAAATTATGTTGAATTGCAACTATCTAAACATAATATTTATAGTGAAGACAGATCATTAAATACTTGACTGTTGTCAGAAATACTAAAACAAACAATAAATGTAGTGCACAAAATTGAAATATTAGATAAGTCACCTTCAAAGTTAAAGCAGGGTTTTCCATTCTCAAGATTACTCTTTTCTCAGGAAGAAGATTAACTTTTGTTTGCTTCCTAATCTACATGTTTTAGAATAATCTGTGGTGTAACTATGGTACTTCCATCTCCTCCAGAAACATACCATCTCAGTACCACTTTTACATTTGTCAAGACCATGATGAATATAAAATCAAAACTAACATAAATTATCACAATCAAGCCACAGAATATATGAGAAGCTGAGTAAAGAACGATTCTGAAATAATTTGTCTTGGCAAGTGAAATTATGGAAAAGGTAGAAATACAGAGGGCAATGCTATGCATGGAAGAAAAATAAATGGAAGGGTCTCCGTTTTGCTGACTGCCCAGTGTCTTTTTCTGTCCAGTTCTCTCTAGTAGGTTAATAGCTGGGCTGTTTTAACCATGATAGCCTTGATGACTGTATTGACAAGAAATCATGATCTATAGCAGATCTGCTTTTACAAAATGGCTGGATAAGCCTTTCCATTAACAATACTAATCAGATAAAGTACTGCTAATGGATGACCCTACATCTGGTTAGCATGAACTGTTCTGTTTAGTATGTATAAGCTGTAGTTCTCATGCAAGATCAAGATGTCACTGCTATAAATTTACACATTATGTTTGGAAAATTGTTTATAATTTATTCTCTACATCTGCTGTTACTCTGGAAAACAGAGAGCTGGTTCCTTCTTCTTGTCATTAAATCAGATTATTCTCATGCACTGCTAAAGGTTTCGATGACCCAAACAACAAACAAGGGACCAACATGTAAAGATACACTAGGAATTAATTTAGATATTCACTTTTCCCTCCTGGTGTAAAGGTCTTATCTATAAAAAATGTGTCCTGATAATCACATTTCTAGGTAAAACATATTATGAAACTGGAAGTATAATAGCCATTTGACAGATAAGCTGCATAAAACCATAGTGCCCTGAGCGCCAATCCCTTCATGTAGCTATAAAATATTTAAAGTACACAGTGTATACAGGCAGTTAATAGATGGCAGTGATAAATCCCTTTCAGAAAAAAAAAAAAAAACTTGCTCTGTGAGCTTTACAGAAATGAGAGAAAACTAAAAAGGTGCAGCATCCACAAAACTCATATGCCAAGAGATCCCCTGTGCTGCTCTTCATGAAAAGAATGACATCTGTGACCAAGTGTGTATGGAAAGTCTTCCTTCAGTCCTGTGATGGGCTTACCACCAGATCAGCGTATGCTGTTCACAAAAGCTTTTACAGCATTTGACTTCACTCGGTGAAAACCTCCCTTACTGGCAGGGCAGATAACAGAACTTGATTGGCTTTGTTCTTTTTTGCCATGTAATATGCAAAAAGAGAGCAAAACTTTACCAATTTATAACAGCAACATTTTATACCTATTTTGCAAAGCCAATGCAAAGTCAGTTATAATCTGGACATCAGCAAGAAACTGGAACTGAAGTCACTTACATTGTTTTGATCCTTCCAACTCTAACATTTTATAGAAGAGTATTGTAGTCCCTGCAGATTGTGACCAGAGTTCATTTTAAAGCAACATCTAGGACTCTTCTGATTTGGCCAAGAAAACAAATTTTTGCTTAAAGATTGCCAGGTTTACAGTAAGGATACAGAGACATATCTTTGTAGGATAACACAAAAATTGAAAGTTGAAAACTGTTAAAAGGACCTATCCAATTTAAACCTACTGGTTTTCCCCCAGAAGTTTCCTTATTTTTTCCCCTACATCAAAAATCACTTGCTACTCTACTAGGTCAAACTAGCAGGATCCTCTTGAAAAGCCAAGCTACAGAGAAAAGCTTAACAGAGTTCCTAAACTTCTATCTCTAAGCAAATCCTCTGTTACAAGTTTCTTCTCCTTAATAAGAACCTTGGACACAGAAGGACAGTTTCTTATCAGCAATGAGCTTGGGAGGTCAAAAACTCCCCTCAACCCATGAGTCTCATTTGTTATGTGGAACTGTGATGGCTTAATGCACTTATGAAAGAACATAAACTATGCCCTGAACTTCTATTCATTTGATATTAAAAACTTCATCTGCATGAGCTAGCAAGCAAATAAGCATTTAGAATATTCGTGATTTTTAAACACATTTTACTCTGATCCCCAAACATTCAGGAACTAAAATAACTTATACATACTAGTACTAACAATGCTCAACACTGCACAGCTAACCCCTAGCACACAGTTGTCAACTCACATATCATACAGAGAAGCTAAAAGACATTTTCATATCAGTTTACTAATAATCAGTCTATAAAAAGAGAACCGGCAATGAAATTTCATTCTTTAGAAGTGGCTTTGCCAACCTTCAAGTCTAAATTTTCAGTATCAGTTCAAACCTCCATTTCTTCAAAAGTTGTCTCTCCCTCCTCCCAGAAGAATACTGTGCCAAAGCTTTTAAAAGGGTTGCTTTTTTTTTTTTTTTTTTTTTTTTTTTTTAGGGTGTCCTTTCATCTTTAAAGCTCTGATCTAAATATTGTCGTGACCCATGTAATTTTGATGTGGTTTAGTGCCACACAGAAACAATGCCTGGGGTTATTTCTGTGCATCTTTTTGCTAAATTACGCAGCCTTACACCTGTGGATGGAAACAGATGCCAGATACTATCAGCTGTAAGTGAAGTTTTATATCTCTTCTCTATAATTTAGCTATTTTTCTTTAAACTTTATCCTCTGCTGCTGCCAAGTCTGGATTCCTTCAGTGCTGTTCTTGTGCCTGCAATGAAGTTTGCTAAGATTGATCAATCTTCCTATAACACCTGTCAACTTACTGTTATGCTTTGCATGCTTTTCTTACCCCGTCACTTTTTTTTTTTAATCAGAATGAAAACCAGGGTCTAAATCTTCAGTTTGGAGTCTTACAGAATCCATCCCTACAGGACTATGCCAAAAAGTGCAAGAAAAAGAAGAATCTTAACCCAAAACTGTATGGTTGGCTCCTGTCTGGACAGATCCAAACAGTGCAAGTGTTTGCTCAGTGCTTTAGTACTTTCCAGACCCACTGCACAACTGGAGGGTGGATAAAGCAAGAAAAAGGAGAGTTTTAGTAAAAGGAGGAATTGAGCTGCCAATTCACAGAATCATCTAGGTTGGAAAAGACCCTGAAGATCATCCAGTCCAACCATTAACCTAACACTGACAGTTCCCAACTACACCAGATCCCTCAGCGCTATGTCAACCCGACTCTTGAACACCTCCAGGGATGGGGACTCCCTCCCTGGGCAGCCCATTCCTACACCTAACAACCTGTTCTGTGAAGAAATAACTTCCTACTATTTAGTCTAAACCTCCCCTGGAGCAACTTGAGGCCATTCCCTCTTGTTCTATCACTTGTTACTTGGTTAAAGAGGCTCATCCCCAGGTCTCTGCACCCTCCTTTCAGGTAGCTGCAGAGGGCGATGAGGTCTCCCCTCAGCCTCCTCTTCTCCAGACTAAACACCCCCAATTCCCTCAGCCGCTCCCCGTATGACCTGTGCTCCAGACCCTGCACCAGCTCCGTTGCCCTTCTCTGGACACGCTCGAGTCATTCAATGTCCTTTGTGTAGTGAGGGGCCCAAAACTGAACACAGGAATCGAGGGGCGGCCTCACCAGTGCCGAGTACAGGGGTCAGATCCCTTCCCTGTCCCTGCTGGCCACGCTATTGCTGACACAAGCCAGGATGCCATTGGCCTTCTTGGCCCCCTGGGCACACTGCTGGCTCCTGTTCAGCCAGCTGTCAATCAACACCCCCAGGTCCCTCTCTGACTGGCAGCTCTCCAGCCACTCCTCCCCAAGCCTGTAGCGCTGCTGGGGGTTGTTGTGGCCCAAGGGCAGCCCCCGGCATTTGGCCTTATGGAAACTCCTCCAGTTGGGCTCAGCCCATGGCTCCAGCCTGTCCAGGTCTCTCTGCAGAGCCTCCCTGCCCTCGAGCAGATCAACACTCCCACCCAACTGGGTGTCATCTGCAAACTGACTGAGGGTGCCCTCGATCCCCTCGTCTAGATCATCAGTAAAGATGTTAAACAGGAGTGGCCCCAAAACCGAGCCCTGGGGGACACCACTGGTGACCAGCCACCAACTGGATTTAACTCCATTCACCACAACTCTCTGGGCCCGGCCATCCAGACAGTATTTACCCAGCAAAGCGTGTGCCCATCCCAGCTGTGAGCAGCCAGTTTCTCCAGGAGAATGCTGTGGGAAACGGTGTCAAAGGCCTTACACTGAAGTCAAGGTAGACAACATCCACAGCCTTTCCCTCATACAATAAACACGTCACCCTGTCCTGCAGTCTTTAGAGCTTTAAGGATTTTTCCTCTCTAAAATTATATATAACAAAGCAATGAACCCTTTATAAATGAGCCAAGTTTCTCTTCCCTATCTTTATGAAGAGCATCAAAACACACAAACTGGAGGAAAGCCAAAGGGCAGTGACAGCTCAGCAATTCTTGCCCAGGCTTTTGCCTGAGTACTGAGCCCAAGAGGACTAAGTGGTCCAGACTTTGTACAAGGTGATGGACAGAATCCGCTTCAACACACCAACTGCTGCAACTATGCTCTTCCACTAATACTCTTCAACACAGAGGTCATACAGACAAAAAACTTTTTAATGTGTGTTTTGGGGGTCATATCGACCCTGTATATGCTTTTGTAGTAGTCAGGAAAGTACACAGTTGAAGTGCCTCTCACAACCTATAGATATCTTTTGGCCAGGCAAATGCTTTCATTAAAGAGCTGTAAGCAGCATTGGTTTCAATAAAGTGGGTGTAAATTGTCAGGAATCGCTGCAGCTAATCTTACCCTTAAAATGACACTGAAGTGTTACTGAGCTGCTGCTTAAGCTTTAATAGGTCTGTGACTTAACCATGAGAATTCTCTGCATAGTTCACACTGCCCTCCCAGTGTCATAAGCATGTATCTCAGCTAAAATGCAGCTGCCTTATACTTAAGGTAAGAAAGATTTCACACAGAAATTCATTTATCCATTTCCTTTCAGGATGGACTGTAATTTGTTACTCAGTTGTCCTTTTATTTTAATTAGACCTGTTTGTTGTGTTAGCAATTGCAAGATGACTCAAGGTTGGGTTCCCCCCCCCAAGAAAAAGAAGGTACCTTGGTGGTGATAGTGGTGGAAGGTAAAAGGATCTTTAGGAAGTGGGACTGTTTGATGTCTTGCTTTGAGGCTGGTAAATTATTTGGATAACCTGGTGGCTTCAGGCAACATCACAAATTAAAACAATATGGTCTCAGATAAAGGAAAGGGAGGAAGGTCAAAACCACCACAACAGTGCTCCAGTTAAATGCTGTACAATTAATTCTGTGAGCTGCAGCTTTCCTACCTGCATTAAGAGTAGCCTGCAACAAATACAAGCTCCAGCTGCCTGAACTGGAAGAATGTTTTCCTGCTGAAGACTGATGCAAAAGGCTATGATCAGCCACCAGCATATTTCATGAAGATGGCAGTTACTTTGAGGGAAACAAAGCGTGGGCTGATGTCCACCTGGGACAACCCTAGTGACTTCAGTGCATGATTTTGGTAACAACAGTCTCTTACACTTTCCATGCTGGAAAAAAAAACACCAAAGCAGGGAGGAGGAAATCCCAAACACCAAAAAACTTCAAATGCCACATCCTTTAAACCACCACTTTTTGTCAGAAATTAAGCCCAATTCGAACCTAAACACCTTTTAGGGGTAACCTTTTCCTACAAACCTCCAAACAAAAATACCACATGCATACATAAAGTAAAAAACCTATAATATAAGTATATATGAATGAGCTCTGACCTTTCTGGCTTGCCCATATGACTAAAATAACGACATCTGCTTAAGGTCAGAGGTCTAATACATGAATGCTGTGCCCTTAATACATGCATTCCAGAGGCAGGCTGTACTGTCATGAATAATTATAATATCTAGTGCAGACACTTTACAGTAGTCAATTATTTTTTTTTTTCTTTTTGACCACAATTAGAAATAAGCCTCGATAGAGAACTATAAGACATCTTCATTACAAGGGGAAATCTCTTTGGCAAGACCAACTACTTAAAATTAAGCAAACCCCATTATTTTTTTGAAACTAATCAAACTTTTCACTTGCATTTAAATTTGCAGTACATTAGATAATTGTAAAGACAGTCTAGGAAAGTTCTGTGCTGATGTTTCAACACAAAGAGATCTCATTAGAAAAGGTTTTGACCATAAGAAATGAAAGGCTATATTCTAGCTACAAACCATGTGATCCATTAGTAGGATGGGAGGGGAGAAAGGCATCAACATCACCATAGAGAAATGTTCTGCTAACTCAGTCTTGCTGGTTTTCTGAAAACAAGGGAATGTATTTTCAGGTCAGTGATTTTCAACTGTTTTCAATTCACAGATCCCTAAATATTTTCCAGCAGAGATGCAGACCTCTGAATAGCAAAATCAAGCCCAAGGCAAAGTGCTTGCTTTTCATCTTTACCTGCCATGGGTTTCTGATATATGGTTCACAGACCATAGACTAAAAAAAAAAAAAAAAGAAAAAAAAAAGAGAAAGTCTTTTTAAAGGTATCTTTCTATCGCATTTCAGTGGTTTTGCTTAGGATACCACTATCCTAGCTTCCCCCAAAAGAAAGCAGGGAGAAGGGGAGACATGCTACCCAGATCCTGCTGCCAAGATTTCTCTGAAGTGAAATCACAGCTGCTTATGTCTTCAGTTCCCTTCATTCTAGATACATTTAGGTAATTGTAATCCTTCGTTCTGTAGCTTGAGCCTTCAATTATACAGGAAAATACCCATGTCTAACTACCTAAGACTGATCTTAAGCAGGTAGTATCTGTGCCTGGTCCTGGTTCAGTCAGAATGTTTTTAGCCAGAACCACAGACTCAATTTACAGCACAAAGTGAACTGCCAATATACTATCTGGGGGCCCAGGGAGGTTCATACTTGCTACTTTGGAGAAGTCCTGTGTGTCACCTCCATTTGCCCACGAATCACCAGATAAGCTTTTTTTTTTTTTTTTTTTTTTGCCTGAAGAATTACCTTCAGGGAAGGGCCCATTGCTCCAATAGAGGTTCATGCTATGTATAGTCCTCTCCATGTTTCCTTCAGGAGCATCTCCTGCTTTCGTTTAGAAATAGATATGATTCACCCAAAGGACCCAGCTCAGCATTATGTGGCCTATATGAAGAGTTCTCTACATGACAGACATCCCCTCAGGCACAAACTTGGAAACAAAGTCATCTTTGTGCCCACTGATCACTGAAGCCCCTGGAGCACTTCTTTCAATCCATATTTTGTACACATGTTGGTTTTTAAGACATGCATACCTTCTGCTATTTATAGAGTGTTCTCAGTGCAGGCATTTACAAGAACTATTCATTTGAACAGAGTTCTTCTGGCTGTATATATTCCCCAATCTCCTTCCAAATTTTGACTAAGGGTTTGAG
Organism: Athene cunicularia; assembly: GCF_003259725.1. Classification (NCBI taxonomy): domain Eukaryota; kingdom Metazoa; phylum Chordata; class Aves; order Strigiformes; family Strigidae; genus Athene; species Athene cunicularia. The sequence continues at coordinate 84,510,956 of NW_020799095.1, read as the reverse complement.
CACTAAGCATCAGCTCTAACTCCAGCGTTTCGCAACAGCACATCATGGCTTCTGGTGATACACCACGTAACAGAAAGGAAAGAACAATACAGCCACCATGCACTGGCTAAGGCCCAATCCAGATCATTATGCAAGGCTCTTTTCAATAATGGCATCCCCTCCTCTCCGTAATTTATACAGGAAATAATGGTTAAAAAAAAAAATCCTCAAACTACTTTGTATGTAGGGATTGTGCAATTTGATAGAAAACATGACAAAATTTTGATAGAATCACCAGGAAAAAGAATTATAAAATTAATATGGTGCAGACAAAAATAATCTAATTTTTTTCCACAGTGGTTTTGATGTTACTTATTCCCACATCTAGAGTGTGTTTCCAGTCTTTTCTACTGCTAACACACTGCAGAAATCCCTTTCCTGGCAAACATCATCAGGAGGACAATTTCCCAGAGAAATCTGGCTCAAAGTCAAGATTCATTGGTAGGATCAAAGATAGATGAAAAAAGGGGGAGGGGAATTTATGAACACATCAACCAGAAAATTTGCATGCATCTACTCTTGCACTTCATTAAAAAAAAAAACCAACAAAACAAAACACTGTTTTCTTTTAGTCTCTGTATGACTGATTAACACTGAGGACGAGTCAACACATCTGATTTGCTATTGGGAGCAACTGTGCTTTCAGAGAGATACAGATCAAGTGCATGAAATATAAACAAAGATCAGTTAACACCAGAAATCTTCATTGTGGAACAAAAGATCACAACAGGGATTTGTACTTTTTTCCCCCAAAAAATAAGTGATACATATAATGTCCCAACAGATCTAGTGTTCATACTTGTATTACTATAAATCTGCAAAACACTCCAATAAAAACTTGATTTTGATGAGCTAGGAACCAGTAGTCCAGAATGGCTTCACAGAATAATGGACTACTGTGCTGGTTTTGGCTGGGACAGAGTTAATTTTCTTCACGATACCTAGTATGGGGCTGTGTTTTGAATTTGTGCTGAAGGCAGTGTTGATAACACAGGGATGTTTTTGTTACCACTGAGCAGAGCTTACACAGCGTCAAGGCCTTTTCTGCTTCTCCCCCCACCCCACCAGTGAGTAGACTGGCAGTGCACAAGAAGTTGGGAGGGGACACAGCTGGGACAGCTGAGCCCAACTGACCAAAGGGATATCCTAGACCATATGACATCACACTAAGCATATGAAGTTGAGGGAAGGAGGAGGGGAACATTTGGAGTGATGGGGTTTGGTGTTCTAAGTACCATTACGCGTGACGGAGCCCTGCTGTCCTGGAGGTGGCTGAGCACCTGCCTGCCCATGGGGAGTGGTGAATGAATCCCTTGTTTTGCTTAACTTTTGCATGGGGCTTTTGCTTTCCCTATTAAACTGTCTTTATCTCAACACACAAATTTGTCACTTTTACTCTTCTGGTTCTCTCCCCTACCCCACCAACGGGGAGTGAGTGAGTAAGTGGCTGTGTGGTGCTTAGCTGCTGGCTGGGGTTGAACCAAAAGTACTTCAGAAACATCCTGCAGATTTTTGGATTAAATAAAACAAAAGACTTTATGTGGCTATGAAAGTTTATGATATCTTTATTACTTCACACAATGGCAACTGGGCACTTAAATTGAAAATAATGTTAATAAAATTATTTTTAAAAGGCTAAATAAAAGAACCATGTTGTTGAAAATTGCACTGAAGGTTATTATCTTTGGTTCATAGGATAAGAAAAATGAAAGTGAATTTAAAATATACAGGCTTGTTCTTCTTTACAAAGAATGCTGCCAGAGTAAGATAACTCAGGTCACAGTAGAAAGGGTTTTCTTACCATTGATAACTGACTGATCAGTGGGCACAGAGGAGGAATTGAGTTAACCCAAGTGACTTAACACTACCTCGTATTGTTATATTCTGGCCCAAGCCCCCCCCAGCATTATGAACGAATACACTTTCCATTGGTCTTAAGCTGTGATTGTTTAACAGCACTTTGCAACTTAACTCTCCTGAGCTGATCTCTAAATGTGTGTTTGTGTCAAGAGTGATGGAGTGATTGCTACTCTAATTTGTGTGTTACATAAAAAAAAAAAAAGAGTGAGCGCCTGAGCAGAGGGGATAACAGAACAGTTCCTGCCTCTGTAAGCATCCCCTGTGCCATTCCAACTTAAAGAAAGACCTTAAGACAAGCACCATGGTGGTCATGCTGATCACAAATCAAACACAGCAATTAAGGTGGAAGGACTACCAAGGCACAAAAAGCACTCAGGAGACAATATCTGTAAGCCTCTAGTGATGTTGTGGCATCAACTTCTGATGTCCTAACTTGCCACAAGATCATCTCTTCTCATCTTTGATTCTTTGTCAAGATGGATTAATGCACTGTCAGGAGGTCCCAGCTGCCTGACTTCCAGTCCAGTGCCAGCAATGCTTGGTGACTTCATGTGCCAAATGCAGTTAGGTCCCAGATCGGCCCAAGACACATGCCACAGCCTGCAAATGCAGGAGGCATGGCCTCAGCTGAAGGAATGGAAGCATTACACCCAGCAGTCACTCATGCCTTGTGACCACCTCATCTCTGGCTCTCCTAATGGCTTAGAAACACTTCTTCGAGCCAGACACCAAGAAACTGTATGAAAAGGAGTCCATTTTCGTATTTAACCATGCAAGGATAGTTCTTTACAAGTGAACTTAGTACAAGTTACTGCTCAGACCCTGAAAATCTGGTTCATTTGCAAAGGGATCCCCCCACCTAACACACACACAACCGTTGGCTCAGGAATAGCTGTAGTTCCATTTCCAGTGCCTGCAAGTTGAAGCTGTTTCACAGGCATTTCTGCTCATTCCAGCAGGTACATGGACACTCAGACAGCAGCTAATCCATGGAAGCCAACTGTCCGCACTAGACATACTTACCAACCTGGGTGGCTGAGATTAAAAACAAAAGACACCACCACCACCACCCCCAAAAAAACCCCAGAAGACAAACCCCCCCTGAAGCAACCAAGCAAACAACCCACCCACAGAAATCCCCAAACAGGCATCTATTCTCTCTTGCTGACAATATGACTGACCACAAGCAGCATGACCACATGCTCCCTGCCTCTGCCTTGCCTACCAACAGCACCGTAAGAGCCTATAAATACCACAGGGATGCACACTTGTGGTGCGGAGCCCACTCACGCTGCCTTTCTGTGCTCCGACCTCGTCACCAGATGCCAGACAGTTCTGCAGGGCTGCAAGGGCACTCTCGGGCTTTTGTAGCCAACCGGAGTAACATGGCAGCATCATTTGTTTCGGAAACAAAACAATACAGAAAGCTTCAGCTGCATAAGTAGGAACCAAATGTTTTCTTCTAATCTCAGGAACCTGTTATCGGTACATATCTGTCTTTCACAGCACATTTTTCTCATGCTATTTATGCACTATAACACAAACTCCCTCAACAGGCTACTAACCTTAAATGATGCCAAGTAAAAATAAATAAATAGATAATGCATACAATATCCTCAACTTAGGCACTCACGGAACACCCCACCAACTGCCCCTCACCACCCCTCAGTTAACAGTAATGTCAAGGGCATTCAAGAGACCTGCTCTGAGAGTGGGGGAGGCAAACCAGGAATAACCATCCAGAACTGCTCTGCTCCCAGTACATTATGGCAAGATGAACTCTGTGTCTAATAGCCTGAGACGAACATTAGGAAGGAACTAGTCATTTCCTGAGGAGATGGCAATCAAAGCCATGTCTCTGCAGATTTGGTGGCAATGAGGTATGAGACAAGATTCCTGCTCCGGGGCTAGAAAGATGCCTTCAAATGGCTTAAATTTTCTCCCCTAAATCCTGTTATTTTCTAATGCCAGTTCAATTTTTGCAGCAAGTCCCCTTTCCTTGGGCTTCCCTTGGGATGGTAGGATTGCATTTCAACTTTTCAGGACTAACACTGCTCTCCCAGATCTCGGTGACTGCTAACTTCAAAAGGAAACACACTTGGTTCACTAGACTGCTTAATGACACTCATTTTGGCACTCATCTTAAAGCTCTTAACGCATTTAAACCTTTTTTTTTTTTTTTTTCCCCTTAAATAACCAGCATAACCTTAGGAGTCAGAAAAGATTTGCCAACAATTAGTAAGGACCTCTATCACAGAAGGAAGCAGATACATTTTAAAGGCAGCTTGCCTTATTCAACTTCCACCTCAATTATGATAAAGCGTCATCCAGAACCATGCATCAAAATATTTTGTACAACATTACAGCAACACTTACATTTTTTCCAAGGAAGGTAATGAAATACATTAATCTCCAGCACAGAAGAGTATGGAATCAAGTAAGAAATGTGGCCACATAAATCTGGATGAGAAGAGTAAGAAGCCACCAGTGGTGATACAATCAGCACAAAGTCTTTAAGTGTTTACATCTGGATAAGCAGAACAATTTGATAATCAAGGAAAAAAACTGCTTTCTTACTAGTTCTGGAATTTTAGCATTCACTCAGGCAAGAACAATACAAGATGCCAGTAGTGCGAGCTATTTCACAAGACATAAGCAACTCTGGAAGGAAGCAAAAAGGTGCTAAATGTTACTTAAGGGAGGAGAAACAACAGTAGAGAAAGAATTAGGCACAGGATAAATTTAGGGGGAAAAGACTACTGACTTGAGAAATGCACATTACGAGAAAATTACAGAAAGATAATATAAAGATTTTTTTAATTCTAAAAGTTATTGCAGATGTCATTAGTAGAACCCCATGATATTTCCATGTGATTTATAAATGTAATTCATTGTTGTATCACACTGAAACTGAAAACATCTTTAATTCAAGATAGATAAATCAGACACAGTTCAGAGGTTTGATATACTGCAGGGGTGGAGTGGAGAATAAACCCACCCAAGCCTGCAAAAATTTAGAGGCCTCCTAAACACAGAAACTGAAGCTGGTTTTGTGAGACTTCTGGTATGCCCAGCAGCTCATCTTACATGCAGTTGATTTCTCTCTATTTTAGAATCCTTACTTTGTTGCTCTCGAAGTCAGAAATGACAAATATATATGAAAATTAACCAACCCCCCAATACATATCAAGTAAATATGAATGGGTTTAATTTTTTTTTTTTTGTCCATAAGCATTAAATTCATGTACTTTGGATGAAATATTCTGCATTTTCCCCATTCGATTTGCCTTTGTCTACAAAACCAAAGAGGATAGCAACCCACAAACATTTCAAATATGCTGATGCAGAAAACAAGGAAATATTTACTCATAATAAAGCTATTCCTGGTTTAGGTTGGAACATAAACAGCACTGACAAAAACTGTAGTTATCTAAAAGCATGAGCATGATGCCATCTGAAAGTAGGGTCAATATTTGATTGGAGATTTAAGATTATTTTGCAAGTTTTGTATGTTTGCAGGAGAAGCAACTGCTGGTCTTTGATGTGTATGTATCTCCTATAAATCCAAGAAGGTAATAATTCCCCCATACAAAGCCATGACAAGACCACAAACGGAGTATCACATGCAGCTCTTACCTCAACAGATTGCAACCCCCCCCAAAAAAAAAAACCTAGGCATATACAAAGAAGGCTAACTTAAATGATACAGCAATTGGAGGATAAGATACTGAATATGAAGACAGACTAAGGAAGCTTAAGTTATATAATCCAGAAAAGAGGATTGAGCAGAATATGATCAGTCTATAAATAACTTACAGGTAACAGTATAGATGAAAGAAGAGAATTATTTAGACTTCTGGTAGAGGATGAGAAGCAATTTCCTTTAGCTAAGGAAGGAAAAACTGAATAGAAGAATGTGGAGCAAACATTTGCAAAACTTAACACCCCACAGCAGTACGCATGGGACTGCATTTTAACTAAGCTGGAGCCATTTCACACACATGGCAGTTGTGGCAAACCAGGTGAGTTTTGTACCTAGCAGGACACAGCCCAACCCTATGGTCACCTGCTAAAAGAATGAACCAGGGTGTGTTTTGCTGCCTGGGTACCCAATGGCATAGATGAATTCCAAGAGACAAAGTTGAGTATAAAGTTAAAAGACAGGCTGTCCTAGAGAAGCATTTTTATTTTCTCCTGCAACTTATGGGAGATGGGTTGTTAGTACTAACCACAGGCATGAAAAATGGCATTACTATGGCAAATAACATAACATTTAAAGATGGACATAAAACAAGTGCCCAGGATGTGTCTCAAACAGCAAGAAAAGACCTGTTCTCAACTAATCCAACTTGTAAATTTTCAAATAATGTCAACATAAGCAATACTTGCTCATAGCAAATAAATTGGAATGAGTAAGTAGAGATTTGCCTCAAAGGTTGGAAAAAAAAAAAAAAAAGAAGTTTCACTTTGCAAACAGATTCAACAGAGCAGCAGGAGCCTAGAAAAGATGACAAGAAGCTGGCTTCAAGATTAATATGAGATCCAGAAGACTGCTGCTGTACAACAGCATGGACTGGGCTAACTTGAGAGCAATTATTTCCTTGGGCACTGTGCAGGCAGTTATAGCCAGAACCATGCAGACATAAGCACAACCTGCAAAACCACATTTGGATGCCAGTAAAAGCTCAGGCCCTTCCCTGCTTTTGTGCTGCTGTGGCTACATCACTATCACTACTCAAGTAGCTCACTTAACGGCAGTTTTGAAAGATCTGCAGGACTGCAGTGATGCACTCGTCCTCACTGCAGGCAGCCAAATACTGATGTATCCAAGTGGACTTATGTTCAGGGGTTAACTTCAGCCTAGGAAGGCTTCCCAATAGTCAGGGGAGAATGACTGGCTTCCAAGACTGGCAATTCAGAGCTGCTCTGCTTGGAGGTGCTTCTCTCTCCCCCTGACTACAGACTGAGCCAAGGGTGGGGGAAGGCCTTGTTAGGCAGCTTTGGACAATATTTACATCAGACATACCATACTCATAACCAGATACAACTCTGCCCTTTAAATTCTTGAAACAGCAGCATTTTACCTTGGATTGCACGCTTGTAATACTGTTGTGTCTGATAATCCAACTGATTTACAGTGGTTTTTGGAAGAGGAAAGCAAGAATTTTTTATACTTAACAGCACTGCTGCACACATCTTGGAAAGATTTTGTTACTCAATTGACAACTGTCATGAAAGCTCACGAGTGGTGGAACAAGAATACACTTGTTCACCCCATGAACGTGGCCATTTGAGACTTTTTTCCTGCTATGGAAATGTCACAGGTTCAAGAAAGGTAATTGACTGAAGTCAATTTGCTGACCAACATTTGTACAACGGTATTTTTCTACAAACACACCCAAGATGCACAATCATGATCAACTCAGAAGAGAACCATTGCATAGCATAACTAGAGCTGCAGATTGCCTCTTGCTGCAGCAGTTTTTGTTTGTTTGCTTTTCCATTTTTACATCATACACTTCTGTCTACAGTACTATTACAGTACACCAGATAATACACCAGTGTTTACTAGGGAGGACTGCTCAAAACCAACCAAAGACTACTTGTTCCATCCCATTAAGAGTCCCTTGCTAACACAGACATGCCGACATGCACAGCTTCACAGAGAGGTTTCAGATGCGCTGGATGCCATCCCAGACCGTCTGCTCACGTGCCACTGCCGCACCTTCTTGCAGCATTTATTCCTATTTCAGCTGGCATCAGAAGTACTGGGGTTGAGACAGTTTTGAACTGGGAAAAAAAAAAGTCTGCCTAGAATATGATCTTTTAGGTATTTTACTGCTGAATGTTCCAAGTGATTGAAATGAATACATACAAGTTTTAGAAAGTCCATACTCCTACTGGTGAAGTGGTGGCGGACACAATATAACAGGCATTATGGTGCAGTGTTCCTGTAACAACCACTAGACCTTTCCTATGTCATTCAAAAATAGTATCTCCTCCTAGAGATGCAGAAAAAAAAAATCCACATACCAAGGTAAGCATTTTCTACCCAAACGTATTGTGAAGACTTTCACTCTCCCTTTCTAGTCTCATGAACATACCACCCTCCCTCTCCCTTTACACTGGTTCCATGACTGAGACAAAATATCTTTGCAAAACTACTTCTTTCTTCTTTTATGCTAACAGAAGTTGCCATCCAGGTTTAAAACTCAGAGGACCTTCAGAACAGGGGAAGGAAATACAAGGAGAAATGCATGGGGGAAGAAGACAGAGCCTGTGAAAACAGTTTCCATGGATCTTAGAACCATAGAATCATTTAGGTTGGAAAAGACCCTTAAAATCATCAAGTCCAACCATTAACCTAACACTGCCAAGTCCACCACTAAACCATATCGCTAAGCACCATGTCCACATGTCTTTTAAATACCCCCAGGAATGGTGACTCAACCACTTCCCTGGGCAGCCTGTTTCAGTGCTTGATAACACTTCCAGTGAAGAAACTTTTCCTAATATCTAATCTAAACCTTCCCTGAAGCAATTTGAAGTTATTTCCTCTTGTCCTATCACTCGTTACTTGGGAAAAAGCTTGTATCTTATTCAGATAACAAGCTGAAGCAGTATCACACATCACTTTCACAATGAGATGCCATCTTGCAGCTCAAGTCAACACAAGTGGCTGGTAACATCTTTGTGTCAAAGATGGATGTTCCTGGGATGTAGGAGCACAGGGGATCCTAAGAGACTTTAGGGATTAGAGAGAAACCTGTTCTCATCCTATGGCTCCAACAAAATAATCGAGGAGAAAACTGTCAGGAGCTCTGTGGACATCTCCTCCTCCTTAATGCCCTCCCTTACAAAAGAACAGGGCTACCCCCAGCTCAGCTTTTTATCCCATTTGGTCTTCTGCATACACATTAAAATTCAGGACATCCTTCACAGTCTGTCTCAAAGAATTAAGGCAGCAAATGAGTGGAATATGTGAAAATAGGTATTTCAATTTGCAAAAACTAACCAGGTAAACTATATTAAAACATGGCTACAGTTACAAGTCTAAGATCATCATTAACTAAGAATGCAGATCAACAGCACTTCGGTTTGCCAAAAAAGTAAAACAGAAGATATTTATGACTCAGAATCCCCTCTAATACCATTTTTGTCACAAAGTCACTATGTGTATATATACAAGCTACAGATAGGTACATAAATTAGGTGCTCAGTGCTTGCACAAACCTGCTGACTGACTAAATATTAATGAACAACATTATTAAGTTAAAATATAGATTAATTCCATACTTTGTTGATTACACATCAGAAATAAAAAAAAGATTTATTTGAACAAATACAGTTCAATAAGTCCTTTTCATGAATGAGAAGCGTGAAGGCAAGAGAGACTATTACAAGCAGCAGTTATTCGAAGCTGCAGACACGAAAGCTAGTTTTACAACATGAGCTATAAACCCATTTTTGTTTATTACTATAGCCTACCCATTTGACATCTACCCTAATAAATGGTTCTCAATGAAAAGCATGCAAGTACACACCATTTTCTCTGGCTTTCCCCAGAGTATTGAGGTTCATTAGACAGATCATCAGCTTTCTGCAAGAGACGTCTGCAGAGTTTTCAAGTTTTGACTAATAAACTCTTGAAATAAGGTTTGCAGCAGAAGACATGCTGAGCCAAAGTCATCACTAGTCTGAATTTGTGAGGATGTGATTTTTTTTTTTTTTTTTTTTTTTTTTAGACATATTTGCAGGTCCAAAGTGGTTTTATTCTGTGGATATCCATAACCCCCCCCCATGTAATTACTATCAAAAAAATAAAAGTACCAATCCAGAACTATTTCAACTGAGATGTTTCTGTGACTATTCCCAGCAGCAGACTTGTTTCTCAGAATCTTCTCAGAAAGCAGAGATAACAATGCAAATTCATTTCACTTTAAACTTGGGCAAATATTTGTGCAAATTTTACTTGATTTGCCCAGATTCTATAAACAAAGGCATGTAAGAAACGTAGTGCAGTATGAACATGGAAGTTTTCTTTATAAAGTTGCCAGCCATGGTTTAAAGTGGATAGTTAAGTTCCCAGTTAAGTGTTTAAAGTGAGTATGAATTGGTATCTTTTAAATCAAACATAGCCAAGAAAGGATTTTATAAAATCTACTAAACCCCACATATTTTTATATTGAGGATTATCTTATAAGTATCCGAAAAATCTGAGTTTCATTAGCAGCATAAGAACTAGAAATGAAACACATTTTAGGTGCATCTGCAATCTTTTACACTTGTCCAGTATATTTTAAGGATATTATTTAGAAATACATTTCTTTATCTGTCAACTCGGCCATATTCTCATTGAGACCATCAGATCTGGATATATTTTTAAGTATGATCTCAGAGGTACACAGAGCTAAAATGAAGGTGACATTTTATTAGTCGCCACAGGCAACTCTAGTTCTGGCTACTTTTGTTATTATTTATCTCCCAATATATATATGATCTGCTGCTTTTAACTTTATTGACTAATAATAATATTCACTGAAGACTGGGTCTTTCCCATCTAGTGATGGGAAAGCAGAGAGGTCACAAGGTAAAAGAAAACTCCATTTTCATAGGCACTTTAATGCATTGCTCCTAAGGGAATTCAAGTTGCTTTCGAAAGGTTTAGATATATATCGGTGGGCCCTTTACTCCTGAGTCAACTAAAAGCCCATCCATCTGTGCACAATCAAATGTAATAAAAGCACAGTAAAAAGGATAGTTTCTGTACACCGTTTTTCTAAAGCCTCACTTGCATTTTATTGCCAACTCCACAGTAACTTCACACCCCCAGTCAAAGTAAAATCAAGGTTGTTTCTTAATGGGAGGTACAACAGGCAAGAAAAGGTCGCAGCACTGTGAGATTTCCTTTCAGACAATGAACAGGATTAGAAGTGAATAGGTCCCAGTGAGCAGATTACCTTAAAATGAAATCCAAGGATGACAAGGCAGAGCCAAGGGTCCAAATCATGGGTCAGCAGTCTCCTCCCAGCAAGTCTGGGGTCAAGCAGTGGCTACCAACAAGACTGGTACATGCATGCATGCATATATATATATATATATATATATATATATATATATATATATATGTA
>NW_020799095.1:84496093-84499876 GCF_003259725.1 Athene cunicularia | reverse complement strand
TCTCTCTCTCTCTCTCTCTATATATATATATATATATATATATATATATATATATATATATATATATATATGTAAATAAAAAATCCACCACAAGTGGTGTTGACACATTTGCCCAAACTACAAGTAAACAAAGCCCCCTAAAAGTTTAGCAAATCCATATGTTAAGTCTACCTTTGTCAAAAGAAAACTAGTATCAGAAAATATGTGAATATCAAGATAGGTTGCCTACATGGCCATAATTCTGCCTTTTATAACCTTTTCATTTAAACTGAAATCCAAGAGTGCCGAGAAACCAGAAAGCATCATCCGACCACAGTGAAGTATGCTCACACAACTGCAGAGAAATTACATTGCCTGCTGGGTATAAAGTACCACTCAGCTGACACTCAGTATCTGGCCATAGATGTGACCCTACGCAAGTCCAACATGAAGCAAAACAAATGAACTATTGTAACATTCAGTCACGACAGTCTTAATGGCTGCAAAAGGAAAATATCTGCATTTCTAGTGTTTAAGCTAATGCATTCTGCTCCACAGCCAGTGACACAAATAGGTACCCCTGAAGTTACCATGCCACAGCTGAAGATCAGTGTCTTCTTAAAGCATGCTTTTTAAGACACAGGTGAAATTACTCACAAACACTAGTATCTGCCAACGAGAGACTGAGTACTATGATGTCACATATTATGACACGATATGCCAACAGATTAATCGGTACTGAAGCTCTGAGAGATACATAGGCAATTACGGTTCCTGTAAGCAAAGGGGAGGCCAACAGCGACACTGGTTATAAGCATGGGAAAGAGTCACACCCAGCATGTGGTGGCCACAACAGTCACCCCCAAGTGCAGATGCATTTCTGTCAGCATTGGGGGATGTTTGGGGAGCTGGTCTAGTCAGTCACAGGAAAGGTCAGCTTCAGTAAGCTCCACCACCATAGCTCACATCAGAGCCTTTTGTCAGAGATGTATCATTCCTGCACAAACAACAGAAGCCTCCAAAATTTCAGCAGTACTTTAAAACACAGGGTCAGATTCAGAGTATCTTATCTGACACTACAGACACTGAAGGGACATTTGACTTAGTTACAAGCAAGGTCTAAGAGCTCTTAAAATTTTTTACTCAGACTCCTCTACCGCACCCTAGTCCACAGGAGCATCATGGTATGCTCACAGTATTTAATTAATAGTGACAGTCTTTCTGTTACCTGCCAGGCATCTGTGTTTGTGCAGCGTGAATACTGATGCAGGAAGGAGGAAGGGGGAAAATGAAGTGTATCTCTTTCTCAGTGTCTGCCCCGAGCCCTTGCTCTTCCTAGAGAAATCTAACATTGTTACTTCTGATGTTTCCTACTACTCTATCAAAATCCATCAATTTAAACATCTCTGAACTGAAAAGAGTTGAGACTCCAAACCCGATTCTCATCGCTGTGAATGAAAACTCTGAACTTACATAGTGGAACAACAGTAGATGTCTCCTATTTTCCTATTTGCAGGAGCAAAACATTTAAATTTACTCTCATAGGTATAACATACATTAATAAAAAAGGCAAACAGCCTTCTTAATCACTCTGATCATATGTAAGCAAATCTCCACCAGATCCAGGCAGCTTAGGGACTTTCAGTATTTAATCCAGTACTATATAGTAACTATTGACCGGATTTACAGCATTTACAAAGGCTGTGTCTGCCCCCAATGTTTTCAAAGCCTTTTCATTTAAAATCTCTCCTGTCCTCCTATAGAATGTTTAATGTTACAAAACAGCTAGCAAATTTTCCATTAGCTCTTCTGACTAGATGCTGGCACTCAGCCACAATCATGCTAATGAGATCCTCGAGGTATGCACAGTTTTATTAATTAAATGAAATCACAGAAAAGTCCTTTTATGGTCTTCAAAGCTGAGATTCTGTCCTTCTATTCGCTTTAAGTCAGCCTCAAATGTTGAACAGGTGCTTTATTGCCCACCATTGAGAAAATACAAGCCAACAGGGGTAAAGGTAATAGGCCATCATAAATGCAGAACTAGATGGTGTTGACATTGCGTCAAGCCCTTCATTGCCATGTAGCTGCATCCAAAAGCATTCTTTTTCTGGGAGATGTACCCCTCCTTGCTGTTCTGCAGAGTGCTCTGCATCTGAGATGGTATTCTGTTTCCCTTGTGGCTACTGGAACAACCAGACTGTTCAGATTTAATTCCACAAAATCCTCAGATTAGCACTAATATCTTATCCATATTTGCTTACCAACAAACACATACCTATCTGCGTATAAAAGACATGAGCCCTTCTGGAGCTCCTGCTCTGTAGGCAGCTGCCAGACTTTTGCTGAGTGCCTGGGAGTGCGGTTCTGACACAGCCACCCCCTTTTTCTAAAACTTGGCTGAACCTTCATAAAGCCTTGTTTTCAGCATCAGTCAAGTGCTTTTGTTTGGTTTTGTTGGTTTGTGGTGTGGGGTTTTTTTTTATTTAACAGAAATAAAGCAGTACAGAACAAGGCAGAGAAGTACAGTGTTTTTCTAAACATTTTAACTGTCTTTTTAAACATTATTTGAAATTGTTTGACTTCTACTGTTTGTGAGGACAAAAAGAAACAAAACCAAAAAATGACACGCTCAGGTTTTTCTCTGAACCATTTTGTCAAAGTTTGCAGGTGTCACTGCAATAAATCCTACTAGGAAATGCTGCAGCATCCTCCTCAAGCACTTGTATCAAGCCAGGGGCTGTCCGAGCAACTAGATTATGCTGAGAACAACAGTATGTGGACTGTTTTTACTCATTTTATAAATCTGCTGGTTATTTATTCCATACTGTTACAGTCAAATCCTGCCACCAGTGCCCATGTCCTTCTCAGAGGAAGAGTCTTTTGAGGTCACTGGGCTGAGTCTTGACAGTCTTAATCGCCGCTCAATGACTCCCAGCAGCGTTTAGTCTAGCTACAACGTCAAGCAAAGACCTCTGAGGGGGCAGGCGGAATGAGAAAGTTCAGACTCTAAATGACCATTACAACTTTGGGATAAACAAGATCTGATCCAAGTGGGATCCTGGTCTATAGAGAGACAGAATTTAAAACAAATCAAGAAAAGCATACATTAACCGTCTCGGGAAAAAAGATCCATTCATGTCAGTTCACCTTTTTTTTTTTTTTTTTAATATAGATACCCCTTATATTTTAAATAACAATGACTTTCTGTACTAGTTGTTTTTTGTGTCTCTGTGCTGAAGATTTTCAGGGCTTCAAGGAAGTGAAGATGCTGAACAGCACGTGTGTACACAAGATGACATCTTTGGCAGTGGACACAGAGGTTTCCGAATACAGTGAAGGCCACCCGTGTGCGTCAGGGATGATGGGGCTGTGTGCTAGAAATCTGGCATACTGCTCAAATGGGAGCTTGTTAACCTGAACTTGATTTCTGCGCCTGATTAATGAATGTTAACAAACAATTGCACTTGCTGAATATTTTCATGGTTTTATAACCACTTTATAGGAGCTTGGACATATCATAATCTCCCTCTTCCCTCCCCCTAGCTGATGGACACTACACTCCATAAAAACCATACACCTTTAAGACTAGGTGGATGTCTATTACAAAGATTTTTCTGCTTGATTTTAACCCAGAAGAGCTGGCATTGAGATGGCATTTTTTAATTAAAACCTCCTTCACTCAGTTTTTTTCTATCTTGTGGAACATCTATCAATCAGGAGGAGTCACCACAGAATGTACTCAGTGGCAGGAGGCTATTTCATCCCCTCCCCCAACCCAGACACTGACTCTTCCCCCCCCCC
>NW_020799095.1:84493132-84496043 GCF_003259725.1 Athene cunicularia | reverse complement strand
CCCCCGCCCCTGCAACTTCATTAACTAAATGCACTGAATAAACCTTAACATCCCAGCTAAATCCTATTGGCCCTGGATTTGCTGCTTAATGCTAAAACCCAAGCGACCCATTTTTCTCCTGTTGATACTTCTATTGCTGATGGCAGCCAGCAGAAAAAAATACCCCATCTTAAAATACTTTAACATAAGGAGCAAAACCCAGAGAATTCATCACACACTCTTTCTGCTGCTGCTCATGAACTTTATGTAAGCTCTACTCCATGTGTCAAAGCTTCCCATGCTTTTGTGCTTCACAGGCAACACAGCGAGTCTGTTGCTTAGCAAATGAATGCAACAAAATGCATCTGCTATTAAAAGAGCAACAAATTCTCTTTTAAAGAAAAAAATCCCTTGCAAAGTTTATGAAAATAAATTTCTGTGCATTCTACAATCTCTGGTCATGATGATGTTATAAACATCAGAAGATGGAGATCCCACTAACTAAAAATCTTTGGGAAAGCTTAACAAGAGTAAACAGTTTCAGAGCTACAGATTCAGTCTGAGTTCCTATCCTTATGTTTTGCTCTGAACTGCAATAGTTTGTCTTCCCAATTTCATGTACACAGTACTAAAGGCTAAGGATTATTCACTACCCCCTGGCCTCCTAGCTGCCAGCATTCCTGCAGCACCCCAATTATAATTGCTGTACCTATCTCACCTCAACTCAGCTGCTCAACTCTTCCCTCCTTGGTCTATGATGAGGAACAGGAATCCTGATCATCACTTCCCAACTCCTGATTCTTTATTTCCAAAGCACCCAAACTGGGTTATCCATCCAGCTGCAAAGTCACCCTATGGTAGCATTAAGAGCTTTGGCTCCTGACTGCTCCTGGGGCTACCAGCCTGCCTTTACTCTTTGCTCTAGCAGATCTCTGACCTCTCTGCCCCCCTCAAAACATGACCACCATGTGTTTTGCCACAGCATCTCCAAAACCCTTCCCTCCTGCAAAAACCTCTTTCACGCTCCTGCCACACGCACCCGTGGCTGTGGCCATGTCCCCCATTAGCTTTGCAAGCTTCTCCATAACTTTCTGCCACAGTGATACACCCTTGCCTTACTGCAGGGTCCCTTTGCAGTTGTTCCTGCCCAGCTGCTCAGCCCTGCCCTCCCAAGCAGGAGGGTCAGCTCACCCCTTACATCCTGACGCCCACCTTCCCTCCGCACAGAGCACCACGAAGGGTGTGAGCCATTGAACTTTGGCTAGAACAGCCCCTTGCCCTGCGATGGCTCTGCGGCAAAGAGCTTCATGGGCAGAAAACACAACGCTCCCCTCACGGCTTGCAAAAGTTGCTCACCACATTTGCAGTATAATCTGTTGGAGAAGGCTATTCTGGCTTGCTCTTGGGTATCCAACCAACACAGCAGTCTTCGGATTTGATTTATATTTTTAATACCACATTTCACTTTAATATCAGACTTCAGTGCCCTACAACACTGAGGCCAGTTTCTAAGAAGGACTGCATCCTGAAACACCTACCCCATGCGCACCCAGCCCTTTGCCTGGTAAATTCCCATGGCATTCGGAGGCTGAAAAGAAACAAGGAGCCTGAACATCTGGTACTAATTCAGTTATCCTGAATAAAAATTGTATTTACAAAGAACCTAAAAGCAAATCTAATCTAACACTGAAGATACGCAGCACAGTTTACACATTAAGATTATTAGTACAATGTCCGTTATGAGAAGGCTTTCAAATAAAAGTGCTTTCTCACTGACTGTGCACTTGAAGTAATGCATTTCTTACCAATACCACTAATGGACCGTTCATCATATTTCTAGCTTCTCTGGAGTAACAAGGAAAATAAATTGAGCCATGTAAAAATAAAATGAATTTATCCATATCGCTATGCATTATCATACTGCACACACTCTACAGACGTATTTAAATATGGTCCTCGAAGGAAGTAGTGGCAACTGACTTGAATATTACAGAAATATTCAAACCAGCATAAACTGAAGACCAAAAGCAATAACGAACGGAAACACTTAAACCAGTTATATTCTTAAAGACTTATTTTTCAGCATGGACACATTTGGAAGGAATGGCATGGAAAGAAAGGGGGCAAGGTCTTTTATAAGAAACCAGCTACTTCAGATCGAAATATTTTTGCTCACCTGATTATAAACCATTTTATTTTTATAAACTCTTGCCTGATTTTAGTACGGCCGATTCCAGGATTTCATTTTGAACCATGCTCGGTGATAGTTCATGAACTTTACACCAGGCATCTTTGTAGGGATAAGCAGTTGACAAATGGATTACCAGCTGCTCAACTCCATTTTTTACTATTGTTCTACTTCTAAAACCGCATATAAAAGAAACAAACAAGACCAACAGCTAGACTGGATGGTACACATGCTTCTAACAGCATTTTTTTTGTTGTTGTTGACATTTGAGGATAGACTTGTATAGCAATTCCCAGCTATGACTCCATTTTGCCGTCTATAATCTACACAAGAGCTGTTAAAATATGATTAGGTAATATGTGCCAATCGTTTATTTTTCCAGTAGTACTAGTAAGGTTATCAGAAACACAAGTAGAAGTTGTACACTAAACATAACCATATGCAGTGCAACAGGACGTTCTAGCAGATATGTCAAAGAGATTAAAGCATAGTTTTGGCGTGTGGTAACAAAACTTCTTGCATCTTTAAAAATATTATTAATAATAATAAAAAGGAGGCACACAGTCCAGAATCTTCTCTTATTACTGTTATCATAAAGCTACTATGTATTTTCTAGCTTTTCTTTCAGAAACACAGACTTTAAAGTTCACTTTTTCCCCCATTGCAAACCACCCAGAATTATGATACGATTGCTTGCTTAGGCTGTTTACATTAGCAATTTAACACCCACCCCCCCCCACCCCC
>NW_020799095.1:84489779-84493082 GCF_003259725.1 Athene cunicularia | reverse complement strand
GGACCAGCGGCCCGGAGCCCCGAGCCCTACCACAGCCAAGCAAAGCTGGGCGGCTTTTGATTTTCCCCCCTCCTTTTTCTTTCTTTTTTTTTTTTTCTCCCCCTTTCCTCCCTTCTCCCCGTTTTTGCTCCCTTCCTCCCCTAGCTTAGCCCCTGGCAGATAAGCCCGAGTCAGCCAGAGTGTACTCGCAACACCCCCTCCACCAATCATTTCAATTAGTGCCACATGAGAGGAGCTTCTGCCCAAAATCTGCTTAAGAAAGGGCCAGAGGGCAGGGCAATCTCCTTTGCTCAACAATGACCAGAAGCTGCTATAAATATCCAAACAAAAGGACTGTCAAGGCCAGGAATGTCACATCCTAATGTAATAAAAATGGTAAAGATCCCATGTATACCAGCAGTACAAGGAGGAAAAATAATTTTTAAAAAGAGACAAAAGATTAAAAGCAGTTGCCGCCTTCCTACCCTCTCCCCCCGATACATAACCTTGTAATATGTTATCAAAGATGTATATTTCTGGGTGCCAAGCTATAATGTTTTCGAGGTTCCGAGTGGCTCGCTCACAATCCCTTTGTGACAGCTGCGCGCTAATATTTATAGGTACCCAAGTCTATGCATCTTATATAACCAAGTACAGTGACCAGGGCTGGTCAGAGGTAGCCTCCAACCTCCCAGATACTTTGCATCACACAAACAGTATAAGCAAGGGCTTCTCTAAAATAAAACATAAACAAGAGGTTCCTGATGCACCAATAAGTAAATCAGTACAATAATGAAGTACAGACTTGGGCACATTTGTATCAAAACTGGGGGATTTAATTTAGTTTGATTTACGCACATTTTACACCAGCATATTCCAGAACTGTGAGGAGAAACTCCAGCCAGAGGTTTCTAACTATATAGTGAGTTAGAGCTGAAAACTAACCCCAAAACCTGCAAAACACCCTTGATCAAGCAGAGTGCCTCCACCAACAGCGCCCGACCTTCTAGGCGCTTGTGCACCACTTTGCAAAACTCCCGTTCGTGCCCTGCAAGTAGCTGGATGCTGCCTGCTCCGACATGAGGAGGGCAGGGTGAGAGACGGGTGTGGTTTCAGTCCCGTTTTGACTGCTTGTAAACTCCGCAGTGCCTTTGAAATAGCAATTTCCAGTCTGTTGATGGCAGGATGACAACAGCTAAGTTCATCTGAGGGGAAGCCAATAGTCACAGTCACCTAATTCCCCCCACAGACGTTCCCAAATGTTATCATTGCAAAGGGAGGGCATTCAGCTGATGTCCCTCCAACTCTCAATGTTTACGTACAAATCTATGTAAAAGTAGTTAATCCTATTGACTAACCTCATGATCTTTTTGATCTGAGATAAAAGCGGTCTGAAATTATCCCTGTGTTTCCTCTGTTCAGTTTCCACCAACTCAACAATAAACTTCTCTTCTACTACAAATAAATGTTATTTTTTGCATTTCATTCCCATGCCCTCCTCTGATCATACTTGTTTGTCCTGCTGCAGTGAACACTGCTTTCTCATACTAAACCCATTCACATACAGGCTTATCCTGAAAGCACTCATCCTCAAAAGGATGTCCAGAGATGGGTTTTGCTAGTTTTTAATTCCCTGAATTTAAGCATGTGCCCTACATAACAAAGAATGTACTTTTGGAAGATCATTTGAAGAAACGCATTTCAACAAGAGAATATTTAAGTGAAGCTCATGCAAAACCCTAGTCCAAAAAATCACGTGCACAGGCTTGCAAGAACAAAACTGCCCACAAGATTTCCAGACTTCCTAGTTTTAGCAAGGATAGAATTTTATTTTTTTTTTTCAACAAAGAGCTTTCAGTAACCCAGAGTGCACAGATGCAGAACAATAACACCAACTCGAACAATACAGACTAAGCATTGTTGGGGCTAAAGCCGCAAGCCCACGGGCTGACTTCCTGAGGATGGGGGAGAGCGAAGCAGAGACCCCTGTCCTGGCATAGGCAGGGTGGAGGTCCATGTAGCCCAGCCCAGCAGCCAGAGGTACCGCAGGATGTCCAGCTGTATTGCAAGGTTTTGCAATATAGCTAATGAACCCTGCCAGTTCCACCTGCTGATCTTCACATAGGATCCTGATTTTACTTCAAGCAGGGCCAAGCTGGGTGTCCGCAGCAGCAGTACAGACATGATTTGCATTGCAAAGGAGTGGACAGAACCTTTGCTGAAGGAAAAAAAAAAATCCTCAACAACAAAACCCCCTCCAGGTAAGAAGTAAAAGATTTTTAGAATAATGAGCTTACCTGGGAAAAACATGACCTATGACTTAGACAGCTGCATAGTTGTAACTGAATAACAAGACAGCAAAAATAAGTCACAAAAAAAAAAGTCACTACTGAGTGAAATGCAAGATTGTGTGCATGGTATCAAAATCTAGCCAGCCTGGCATATGAATAAATTGGTAGAACTGAGCCACGGATGCCAGAAGTGAAAGAAAAATATCCTTCTCTCTGATTTTTTTTTTTTTTAATCTTTCACTTCCTGGATCAGCTATTATTACAGAGTTCAAAGAGGAAAAAAAAAAAAGGTTATAAAAAGAAACAGTATTTTCTCATTTTGCCAAGAGGCCTGGTTAGACTCGATCTGTCTTGACCTGGTTCTCATTGTTTTGCATGCTGGTTTCTTACACCAGCTTTTCCAACCTACATATAGAAATGATGGGGAAATCTTGCAACATCCCTTCAGGATGCTGAAAATGTAAGATGCGGAAAACTGCATGTATGGAAATATGCCTCATAGAGAGGTATTCAGAAGCGTTCTCCTTTGTACGTTTAAAAGTATTCAAAATGCCATTTGCTTTACAGATCAAAATACTGTATCTGATGATAAATCTAGGAGACAGATGACAGAAATCTCCATGAGCAATGTCCCAAAAATAAAATGTGTAAAGAAAATATGCTGTTTAGTTTGTAAACAATTTGGTATATATTTGCAATTTTAAACTGTTTATAAAATATTCCACCAACAGAACAGGGTAAGACTTCTTGGTTTATAGAAAATTAAGACTATTACCTGGAAGTGCTTTAAGTTAACTCATTATGGAAATGGAAACCTGGATCAGATGTGATGGCTCCTCATGTTTCACTTAATTTCCTGGAGAAGCAAGCCTATATATGGAAAGCTATCCTCAAGCATTGGTTGCAGTTTTCCCTTAAACACTGTTTTGTTTGATAAGTGAAAACTGACAACACCACCAAATCATCTAGTATTAGTGTTCTTTTCTTTTACATGTCCCTACCCTTGGAAAAAAAAAAAAAAAAAAAAAAAAAA
>NW_020799095.1:84485177-84489729 GCF_003259725.1 Athene cunicularia | reverse complement strand
AAAAAAAAAAAAAAAAAAAAAAAAAAAAAAAAAAAAATTTAAAAATCCAAAATTTGGAAATAAAGTCTAATCTTTGAAGAAAGAATAGTCAATACTCTGTTTTAAAAGCTCATGTTCAGTTGACTCGATACCATTAGTTAAAGGAACTTTCTTTAACATAGGTAAGCACTAAAAATGTTGTTCTCCAAAAAATAAAAACACACTGAAGTTCACTAGATGTGAATAAACCAAAGATTCCCACAGAAAGCAGTGGTAATTGAGGCATAAAACATATAGCTGTATCAAGTGATTAGGAGCCCTATTCATCAGAAAGTATCTGTAGCTGGGAAGCCTGAGAAAGCTGTTGATCCTATCTCTCTTCTGCTTTGGTCAGTCCACCACAGGAAGCAATACGGTTCAGAAAGATGCTTTTGTGGCTACCAACTGCAAAGTCACTAGTAGTGGAAAAAAATGCTTCTCAGTTTCTGCCTTTTGTCCCATTTCTCTACTTTGCATTTACTATCCTAAATTTATTCTTGTTTGATAGGGCCATCAATGCCAATTATTTGAGCTTCACATCAAAATCATGAGTCTTGCAGTATAATCCCACAAATACAGAACTCTTACCCTCATTAATGGGAAGTAGAAAGAGGAAAAAAAGCCACATATACCACATTTGAATCACATTGCTCAATGAATTGTATAATTTTGGCAAGGTTATGGCTATCTTCTACAGATGAAAGGAGATGGGGAGAAGAGAAGAGAAGAGAAGAGAAGAGAAGAGAAGAGAAGAGAAGAGAAGAGAAGAGAAAGAAGAGAAGAGAAGAGAAGAGAAGAGAAGAGAAGAGAAGAGAAGAGAAGAGAAGAGAAGAGAAGAGAAGAGAAGAGAAGAGAAAAAAGAGAAGAGGAGAAGAGAAGAGAGAAGAGGAGGGAAGGCAAAGCACCAAGCTATATTTTTTTAATAATTAGTAGAGGTAAGTCTTTCACTCATAGACAGTGCTTTTCTAAAATTAAAATCTTGCTATGTCTGTTTTAGCATAAGTTTAAAAATCAACATATTTGCCTCTTTTGCTAAAAATACTGTGAAGAAAAAAAAAAAAATATTTCTGTACTGCTGATCTCATACACCATTCTGAAAAACAATCAGACCTTCTACTCCACTGACTGAAAATTTTTAAAAAGCCAAACATGATGCAAACAATAAAACATCTTATGGCTGGTAAAGATCTAAATCCACACCAGCTATAGCCATGTTCTCCTTCCACACCATCAGTAATTTTGTCAGAATGAAAATAATTGTGTCCAAACCCAGAGATGTAGGCTGATCCCTGGGAAGGCTCACTGGACAATCACAAATGCCATCATCATCCAAGATTACAACATCAGCTCTGCTTGGCTGAAATTCTGTTCTCTGAAGGCAGCCAAAACCAAGGCCTATTGCATCAACAAAGTCCAAAATTAACCCTATCTTAAAAATCAGTGTCTGAGCTTCTGTATCAAGGGACTCTGCGTCTGCAGGGAACCAGGAACACTGTATATCCAAGATAAGGTAAAAATAGGATTGATTTTTTTAAAATTTTTTTTAAAATGGAATTATGGTATAGCTATATAAAAGTGACATTCCTTGCCTGGAATTCCAGTACAGTTAGATCAGAAGAAAATGCACTTTGTATCTAGACACACAGCAAAGCAAATAGGAGCTGATCTTCAAAAAAGACACTATATTTGAAACATTATGTACAAGTCGCATTAGCACTCACACCATATGAATTTTACAGCATCTGTTATCCATGTTAATAAAGTCTGATGTCTATAGAAAGCCATTAAGATACCAGTGATCATGAACCTTGCGAAACACGTGCGACAACTGATATATCATAATAGAGATATTATAATTGTATAAATAACCTCAGTGGAGCAGAGGAGTTGAAAAGGATCCCATGGGCAGGGGCAGCTTGTCAGCAGACTGCCTAAGGCCAAAGGGAGAATATACTCTTGGTGCACAACGCTTCTGATCTCGGGAGGCAACATCAGCTGTATCAATCTGATAGTTCCTGCCAGGCTGACATGGAAATGACCATTTAAGTATCTGAGGTGTCCATCTCAAGACAAGACATGATCTGCATTTGCATTTGCATCCAAAAGCACAGCCCCAGAGGAATACAGGGCATGTGGAAGTGGAATTCATGAAGAAGCGAGCTTGCCACCTGGGAGGAAGGCTGACCGTATGAATCCACCATCCTTTGCAGGGCTATGCAAAAGAAATCCCTCGTAGGATATTTGAAACAGGAGTCATGGTTAAATATAGACCAGAAGCAAATTTGTCATTGTTTTATTTATACCCTTTTGCTCTCAAACTTGCACTTGGATGTTTGCCCTTAAGTCCTGCTTAACTTAATTTTGTTGTGTTTCACCACACAGCCAGTCTGGTGCAGCGGAGAGACAAGATGAAACTCAGTGAAACCAGTAGATTCCCAGTAGAAAACAAAGAAGGGTGCACAGGGTGTTTTGAGACATAAGTGTCTCCTCTGACAGGATCATAGAATCTAGCCCAGAGCTTGCAAGTATTTCCTTCCTATATTCAGAGGGTTGCTGGGCAATGGATGAGAAGGGAGGACTTTATTAGCAGGGAAAAGATTAGCCCTAACAGGCATAAAGTAACTCCTCTCCTGCAAGAAGCAGAGGGCAAAGCAATACTCCACAGTTCTAGGTGAGCCCTGGATTTTCAAACAGGCTCCGACACCGTAATTGGTTGTTACAGAGAAGGCAGAAGGTCATTTTTCACTGCCATGGGGAGCATGCCACTTTATCAAAGCTACTCTTGGGTAAGTTTGCTTGCAATGATTTACAAAAGAGGTGACTAAGTATGCCAGTGGGTGTAAGAGGAGTTGCTAGTTGACCAGTACAAAGAAGAAATTACTGTGGTTTTTGTATGAAGTGTAAATAACATTTATACACTACTAATCACAGAGCTAAAAATAATTTAAAATCACCCACCATTTTCTTCTTTTAAAACTCACAGCAGCAATTTTTTTTTGAGTGCCCTATTTAATTTCCTAATAGTTCATCAAAGACTAGAAGCAAACATCCAGTCTTCACTGAGGACTAACATAAAAAACAAGCTTCTTGACAATAATGACAACTGAAATAATGGGAGCCACTGTCCAAATCAAAAGCTGAAGTAGGCTTTCAGCCATGATGCCCAAAGGGTTTTCATTGAGAAGGACGAAGATGCCTGCATACAAACGTCAGAGCTTGCTTACTGTTGGAATAAGATGTATCAGAGAAAAAACAGAAATATGGCAGAAACAGAGGGATCAGGGAAGCATGTGAACTGGCTAGAGGTCAGCCCTTGAAGACTGAGCCTGAGCAAAACTCAGAGAAAGTTCCTCCTTTCTCCTAGTGCAGCGATACACCATAGAGGAACCAGCCATAAGGAATATGAAATAAGGAGTGAGAAATCTGATCCTCACAAGCCTCACAATACAACTCTTGGACTAAGACAGATGACAAAAAGGGGGATTATAATACGGCTCACTGTGACACTTTTGAACAATTAGAACAAAAAGCTTTCTTGATTTCTAAAAACAGAGAACAGTTATGTTGTAAAATTCAGTCAAGTTTTAAAACACTGTCTGCAACATGAAGGAATATCACAAGCACAGGATGGACCAAGAGACCAATTCACAGATCTAAAGAAATAGTTCAATTCCATCACTTAAAGTCTGAGGTTTGCCAGCTTGAAGGAACAAAGCTCCAGAACACAGAAGTAGTCAGACAGTTGCAGAACAGACTTGGGAAGTTCCACTCCCAGTCTCTGAATTTGGCTACTGAATTTGTAATCTCTGGAAATTCCTGTGGCAGGAGGTGTAGAAATTACCAAGCCGAAAATCCCCAAAACACAGGGAAGTTGGAAAGTCGAAACTGAATCACCTTTCTGGTTCAAACCTCAAATGTAGACAGGGATAGCAGAACATCCATCCATCCATCCATCCATCCATCCATCCATCCATCCATCCATCCATAATGAATGAATGAATGAATGAAAAATGTTTTTAACACAAACCTGTTGAATTCACAACAAAGAACCTGGGGTAGGAAAAGGAGAAACTGAGATAGCCAGGAGTGGAGAATGAAATGCTGTCATCTGCATTTTGGAACGAGTAGCATGGTACATACAACACTGAGACCAAGGACGCTCCCTGAATTTCTAAATATAAGTAATGCCATGATTATTCTTCATTTAAGACTATAAACATTTTGCATGCCTTTTATTCTAGAGCCAGCACAAGACTTTTCAACAGCTCAGACAAAATTGACAGTCAGTCCTCCTAAAATAACAGATGGGACAAGGCCACCCCTGCCTGCTGAAGAAAAGTGGGGAATTGCAATGGAGAGATCTAGAGGATCCATGCTGCTAATCTGGCTGCCTCCAGGGACTGATACCAGTCAGCTATCACAGCTGCTGGCACTGGGCATTCTACCAATAGTTTCCACTCCTACTTTAGGGACAGCGGCAGTTTCAGACAACCTGTTTTTCCCTGTCCTAATATGGACAAAATTGGGGCGGGGG
>NW_020799095.1:84441093-84485127 GCF_003259725.1 Athene cunicularia | reverse complement strand
GGGGGGGGGGAAGGCGGATGTTAAGGGACATGCACTTTGTCTTCCCAAGCAGCCTGGTACCTTAGCAAATACTGCTTTGCCTGTGCTCACAGCAAGTCTAGTTTGCTGCTGGAAGCTAAGGACTCAATTTAACTTTGCTTCTGCCTTCTCAGAAGAGTGAGCAAAGACTACGTTCACCAATGGCAACTTATAATTCTTCTGAGAGACAGGAGCCTTGACCTTAAATGTATGAAACCCACCTTTTGTCAGTCTTAATTCCATCTCCAGGGACATCAGTATAGTATCATTCTCAAAAAAGCAACAGTTCATCTCTAATGATCAAAAACTTTTTAATATGCTGTCCGTATTGCGCTCTTCAAGATCCTTACAAAAGAGTTTTAGGGCAGTGAAATTCTTGATATAAAAGGCTACTGTGAGATATTTCAATATGCTGGTGCATCATAAGAGTGTGCCAGGGTAGAGCTTGACTAGTTTGATCAGGAAACTACTGAAGAGCCGTACAGTAAATAATAGATTTAAAACTGGGAACAGCTTTGAAGTGTGTATTGGCAGTTGCTCATTGTACAGTACCATCAGAACATGTGTTGCATTGATATTGGCAGATAACGCTCAAATTTCAGTAAATATTAGTGTTTCAAGCTAAAGTTATTAAAGTCTTATGCAGGTATATTTGTTAGAGATTTTCTGTCAGATTATACTATTATTGGCCAAGTTCACTATCATAGCAACAACGGGGAAAAAATAGAGAACAATAATTTTCTTTAACATAAAATCATACCTTGCAATAGGATAGTGACATTTTATATCCAACTTCATATCCTACTTCATTCCATTATTTTTTTTTAAAGTCTGAAACTTTACTGAAGGAGAGATACTTCGGTGATGCTCATTAAGTTCATACCCCTTCTCCACCTGCAGATTTCCACTACAACCTCTTGAGATTCACTTTGTCTTTCAGTACCTTAGCTCCACAGACATAAAATGATAACCTTGTCCTTCCTCACAGAGCTGCTATTAACACAGCCCATTTAGATTCTGGAGCACTGCAGTGTTATGGGAGAAAAATGATTTATCTATATTCCATGTTGTGTGTACATTTTCTACTGAGCTTTTTTTTTTTTAATTCTAAATTTGCCTCTTGAACATTTGTTTTTTCATTTTCTTTTCTAACTTCTATCACTTTGTTTTGCTTTGTACTGTGTTGTGTATCCTGGTACAGTCTTCTTCCTTCAGTCACTTTTCTGTGTCATGTAACTATGATGAGGTTTCTCTCTGTACTCATTTTCTCCACCACTGCATTCTTCTTATTTCTCCTATATTTGCCAGGCTCTCTAGATTGAGAATAGATAACTATTTCCAAATTTGTTACATATTTGTATCTCCTTTCTTAGTGGTGAGCCTTTCCTTCCCTGTCTGGATACCATCCTGCTTCCCCTCTTGAAAGAATTTTCTCCCTTTACAGGGGAGAAGGATAGCCCTGCACCAACAAGCATTTATTGACAAGGAGGTAGGGAAATTAGAAAGTGTGACTGATCAGGGAGCTTTTAGTCAGGACACATGCAGGTCTTTAGCTATGTGTAAAATACCTCAATAATGAGTGCTTCAGGACAGGGATGGTATCTGCTTGAAACAAGCATTTCTCCAAGGCTCAGTACAAAAAAAAAGCCGCTAACCTTACAGAGGCCTTAGAATTGCTACAGCTCAAACCACAGGAGGCTTTACAGGTTAAATCTTACATCTTGGATCCGGTTGGGAAACAAAATCAAAGCTGCTGCATGCTACAACTGTACGGTTTATGGGCTGATCGCAGCCCAGGTGCTGATGTCTCCTACCTGCTTATTCCCTTGTCCTGTGCAGTGGACTTTCAAAAAGTGCAAGTCAGAAGTAACCATTGCTGTCATCTACCTTGATTTTACTCATTTGGAGCATCTAGATCTATCCTCAGAAAAAGTTAAAAGTCTCATTGTTAAGCCTTATTAAAAGATGATTGTTATGACTGCAACCGCAACTTGGCCTTTCAAAGAAGAAACCAGAATTCAGCAGAACTCCTAGAGTAAGAATAGGTATATTATTTATATGTATAGTGATACTAATTTTTATATTAACTTCCCTTTCAGGGGTGGTAAGTGTATTTTTAAAGTTTGATAAGTGCTTATTTCCAAAAAGTAAGATGTCTTGTCTCTGCATATCTGGAGAAATGTCAAAGTTGGCAATGCATTGCTGGAAAGCCTTATCTTGTTAGGACTCCAAACAGACCCACCACTTTTGTGCAGAGCAGCAGGCTCAGGGAGAAATCAGCACCTCTCCTTCTGGAGTTGCCCATGAACAAAAGCTCACAGCACTCAATCTTCCTAGGCACTGCTATAATCTAGTACCATACTTCGCTGCTTCAGGGTGCAGTGCTCAGCCACTGCCAGGATATAACCCAAGAGTCACATCTGTATACACCTGTATGTTTACAAGAGAGGGAACCTGCCATTTGGAGTCTGCTAGTGAGGGGGAAAATCTGGGCAGCTGCCCATGGATGAAATCTGCCTCTACTTTAGGGGATCTGCTTGCTATTCAAATCCCATCAAAGCACCGGGAAGCTCTGCTGTCTGAGACTTCTTCACTTTTGAGGCAGAACACACACACACACACACATGTATATCTATATCAAAACCTCTGTCTTATATCTGGGTATAATCATCAGAAAGCACACTACTTCATCATTTCAGAATATTCCTAGGACTCATCCCACTGAACTGTAGTGCAAGCTGCGCTGAAACCTTTAATATTTCAGAGGTGATTATTTTGGTATGATCACTTTTTTCATTTGTGTATGTAAATTTTCCCCAACCTGTTATTTCCTCCTTCTACTCTTTCTCTCTTATCCATTTATTCATGCTCACACCAACCCTTTCTTTCTCTATTCATTTTTGCAAATGGTTTCCCTTTGATGTTTTTCCCCATGGTTTGAATTTTATGAGCATTCCCTTCATGTTTTAGTGCCTTTTCTGAGGGGACACAAAAGAGAGAAAGCGATTCAGAAAAAGAACAATAATTACTTTATAACTTTAACTACATAACTAATGTCAGGTCATTTTTGAGGGGACGCAGGGAACACATAAAGAGAAACTCCCCAGAGTTCTTGTTTTTTTTCTAGACCATTTCAATACACAGCACAGTAAAGGAGATTACTAGAAGCTCTTCTGAAAGTGGAAGTCATTTCCCAACCAGAAAAATAGAAAAGAATATCAACTCTGGCAAGTTAAATTTAATAATCCCGGCCAAAAAAGATTTTGAAGAGCAATTTGCTAAAGGCATAAAACCAATAATAAAATGTTTTTTAACCACATCAGAAACAGGAAGACTGCCAGAAAGTCTGTAGGGCTGATAAGTAACTGGGGTATGAAAGGGGAGCTCAAATAAAATCAGGCTGTACACCAGTAAAGTGAAAAACATTTTTACACAGGTGTTCACTGTAGAAGAGACTTGGGAGGTTTCCTGGCCAAAACCTTCCTTTACAGGGAACAAGCCCCTTAAAACTGGTTAGACAATAGGAAACACATACTAGAAGTAAATTGCCACTCCTCGCAATGCAGAGAGATTCCTAGTGGAGCAGTGCAGGGAACACAGTCATTGGTAATTTGGATAAGGCTGGATAGTGAGATGAGAGTTAATCACACTAGATTATATAGAGTAGTAAAACCCGAGGGTGACTGAAAACTTGCAGAGATATCTCAATTCCATGTGATTGGTGATAAAAGTGTTGATGAAATGTAATGATGATAAATACTGAATCTGGAATAAAAACAAAGAGTCCTAACTACATACCCATGATGATGATGGGTATGATCTTTAACTTAGCTGTTGCCACTCTGAAATATGGCTCCTGCAACTGAAGAAACCACATACAATACTATGAAAATATCATCCTAAAGCAAATGGAATATTATGAATTAGGAAAATTAAACGAAAGAGAGCAACTGTACTGCCACGGAAAGAATGTGCTTTATCTACTAAGCTCCGAGGGACTCACCTGAAGTAGAAAACATATAGGCAAAGATATTAAGTAAGATAATTGATGGTAAGGGACAGTATCTGTGTTAGGAACAATAAGCAGGTTGGGATAGCTCAATTTGGAAAAGAGATAGCTCAAAAACATGCCAAAACCACTAACATCATGTGTCACACTGAGAAGGGTAAACAGGAGAGGCTATTCACCCCTACTAATAATACAAGAAGGAAAGAACAGCAAATGAAACGTTGGAGTGTCAGATTAGAGCCTAAAAAAGGGAATACACATTTTTACAGCAGGAATAATTAAGTTATGGAATAAAGCATTAGAAGATACTGCAGATGTTAAAAAGCTGAATAAAATAAAAAAGAAATTAAACAAATTCATGGGACATCCCTCTCCCCTGCCCAACATTTATTAGAAACGAAGGTATAATTTCTATAGGAGTTCCTGAACTTCAGACCAGAAAAGGCTGAGAAAAGTACTGGAAAATGTATCCCCCTAAAGCTGCCATCTTACACTCTTGAAATATATGTTATCATCTATGTTCAGAAAAATATGCCAGGCCTACCAGTTAGGCCCAGCAGAGCCATTTTTCTGCTATTATGGTTTGGAGACCTGTGCTCTGAGCAGAAGACCAGCTCAGCTCAGTGTGGAGGCACAGGGTTGCCCAAACAACAACTAACAACATGTGTCAGGACAGCCAAAGGGGACCAGAGACTTTTTCATCTCATGCTGGGAGCTCTACAGCATCCGTACCCAAGCCTAAGAGCTGTGTGAGCCTGGATATTCACCTGATACAGTTAGAAGCTCTGACCACCACTCTGGATGTCACCAAAGCCAGGCATTTATCTCACTCAGTAATGTAGGTTGTTCTTGGGAGTTCTGGGACCATAAGAGGAATAGATAAAGTCTTGTCCTCTTGAGAAAAATCCCTTCTGCTCACAGACCCATTGAACAGGAGAGTCCCTTATTTTTAGGGAGGTCTTGATACACAGCTAGTGAAAGATTTCTAAAGGTATATTCTGGAATGAAAAATCCCACCAAAGTCCACAAAACTTTCTTACCTTCATTTCCCCAGCCCCCAAGGACTGTCAGTTTTATTCTCTAAGCAGAAGAATATTTACAAATATTCTTATTTCTTTTAAGCAAAATAAATAAGCAAGATAGAAAAATATTCAAATATATTTAAGTTGGATTTGTCCAGGCCAGTACATTACCCAAATTGACCTATTTTTACCTTGTACTTGTTTACAAGGTCTGCGGGACACTTCACTTGTGTAGATTAAACATGCTTCACTGACTTTTTTGTTCTATTTAACAAAAAAACGCAATCCATTCTGGCAGCCTGGTATACGTGACCACTCCTACAATATTTCCTAGCAGCATTTTGGTAATAATAATGAACTGCATTTTCACTGTTATTTTTCTTCAAAATACAAAGTGCCCCAGGAATATTATTTAAATCCTAAGCAGCTATTTAAGTAAGTAAAAACAAATTATGTTGGAATTATCAGGTTGGAAGGGAACTCTGGGGGTCATCTGGGTCCATTCAAGCAAGATCGGCTTTGAAGTTACATCTGAAT
The DNA here is from genome assembly GCF_003259725.1 of Athene cunicularia. NCBI lineage: Eukaryota > Metazoa > Chordata > Aves > Strigiformes > Strigidae > Athene > Athene cunicularia. The sequence continues at coordinate 84,479,541 of NW_020799095.1, read as the reverse complement.
TCAAAGGTTGCTCAGGGACTTGCACGGTCAACTTTGTCGTATCTCCAAAAATGGAGATGCCACAGACTCTCAGGGTACCTGTGCCAGTATTTGATCCCTCCTCAAGGCAGGAAATATTTTTCTGGTACTTAGACAAAATTTCCCATGTTGCAAATTGTGTCTGTTGCTTCTTGTCCTATTATGGTGCACTGCCTAGAAGAGTATGGCTTCATCTTCTCTGTACATTGCCAGTAGGTAGTTTAAAACAATTACATTCTCCCCTTTTTCTCATCTTCAGGCTGAACAAATGCAGTTCTGTCAGCTGCTTCTTGTATGTCCTGTGCTCCAGCCACCTGGTGCTCCAAGGGACTCATTCCAGTATATCAATGTCCACCTTGTACAGGGGAATCCAAAACAGGACACAGTCCTCCAGGCAGGGTCTCACAAGTGCCAAGCAGAGGGCAAGCAAGAATCTCTTTCTTCAACCTGCTGGCTACACTCTAGCTAGTACAGCCCAGGATGCAGTTGACCTTCAGGATGCACTGCTGACTCATGTTGGAGTTGTCTTCTGGGAAACCTGAGACTATTTATGAAAAGCTGCTTTGTAGCCAGTTGGTACTCAGACTGTCCTGCTACATGGGCATGTCCTGCCTCAGGTTCAGGAATTTGCATTTGCCTGTGCTGAACTTCCAAATTTTTCTGCCAGATTACCTCTCCAGTTTGGTGAGAGTTGCCTGAATGGCAGCCTTCCACTCTGGCATATTAATTTCTCCCCTAATTAAGTATTTTCCGTGAGCTTGCCGAGGGTCCATTTTGTCCTATTGGCTACATTTCTTGTGAAGACGAACAAATGTCAGCACCAATTTTGATTCCTGATAGATGTTACGAGAAACCACTCATCAATTGGATATTATACAGCTGATCACAACTCTTGGAACCTCACGGTATGGCCAACAGTGTATTCATGTTATAGTCCACTTCTCAAGTCCATGTCTCGCCAATTTGGCTGCAGGAATACCATGTAACAGGCCTTGCAGAAGTTAAGGTAAATAACCACTACTTTTCCTTCAGTCTCTATACCAGCCATCTCTTAGACTGATCAGCCACAGTTTGCCATTTGTGAATCCATGCTGGCTGTTCCCAATTGCCTTTTTTGTACTCCATGTACCAGGACATGATTTTCAGGAGGGTTTTCTCCAAAATCTTTGTGGACACTGAAGGGAGCTTTATCAGCAGACAGTTCCCCATATCTGCCTTCCTGCTCATGTGCATGTAACACTTGCTTTTTTCCAGTCCTCAAGAACCTCTCCTTATCTCTAAAGTCCTTTCAAAAAAGATACAAAGCTGTCCTTGCAGTAACCTCAGCCAGCTCTCTCCACATCCTTGGATCCATTCTCTCTTGTCCCATGGACTTGTGTATGTCCAGTTTGCTTATTTGATCACTAACTCAATCTTTCCAGATGCTGCCTGGGAGATCTGAGGATAGAATTTGCCAGTGAAGACCAAAGCAAAGAAGATACTGGGTTTCTCAGCCTTTTCTGTGTGCTCTGTTACCAAGTCTGCTGCCTTGTTTCACAGCCCCACATCTTCCTTAGGCTTCCTTTTGATTCTACCTCTAGAAGCTCTCTTGTGGCCATTCCCACTCCTTAACAATTTCAGATCCGGCTGAACTCTGGTTTCCCTAATTCTCTTGCCTACTTGGTGAGAGAATGGTCTGCACTGCTCTCTCCTTGGTCTCCTCTGCCCTATCTTTTGTCACTGGACACCAGGCTGGAGCTCCCTGCCCATCTGTTGTGCCTGTGTGACTGCCTGGGCCATGGGCTGGGCTGAGTGGAGGTCTGGGGAGGTTGTCCTCAGAGAGCAGCATCCTTTCTGAGTCCCCTTCCCCTTCAGGGCAGTCTCCCATGGGAACCTGACAAATAGTTCCCTGAATGAATTGTTGAACCATCTATTTTCATTTGCTCTTATCGTTCCCATTTTTGCTTAAAGCATTTGTTCATTTCAGACAAAAGATCTGGAAAAAAAGAAGTTTAAGTTTAAAAAAAAAAATTTAACATGAAGCTTTTTTTTTCCATCAAAGTCAATTTAGATGCGTCTGAACTTTTCCAAGGAGACATAGTCACTAAATTGTGTTCACTGACAAAGATGAAATAAAAAGTAATGGAGTAGTGATTCGTAATGATTATTGACTATAAATAATGCAAATAATTTGTATTTTTAAATATTAATTTGTAAATAATGATCCAAGGCTATGTCTGACAATATGGCTGGAAAATAAAATCAAAAAAGATTACCAAAAATCCCCTCTAAACTCAGCATCTAACAAGTTTTGCTTGCTACCTGTCAACATCTGTTTCACTTTTCAGCAACCTAGTCTTGCGTCCTTTGCAACTTACAGTGCTGCCCAATTTAAACATTCTGAAATCATGTTTTTTAGTCCTAAATCATGACCCTGTGAGATGTCCAATTACCTCTTCTTTAATTTTATTCACAAAAGACAAGCAAGAGAGAGAGAGTACTGTTTTTCACTCCCACCTGTTATGCTAAGAGAAGCCGAATGAGTGTTTGACAGGTAAAAATATAAATTATGAACCCCTAAATTAAAACACTATCGGAATTAAAGTCACATACGTTTCTGAGAGTTTGGGCAAGTTCCAGAAACTGACAGCATTTTGCTTTCTCTTTGACATGTATAGTATGCTCAAAAAGCCTCCATTAAAATGCTATGTAATTAACTTAGGATACAAGGGATAAAACGGTGAAGAGAACAACAAAGATAATTTGTCATCAGGATTTTCATTAAACCCCCCAGTATTATAGGAATTAATTTCAGCAGTGCTTTGCCCTGATTACTGCCTGTCAAACAGTATACAGGGACCCAACAGGATATTTGAATGGGGAGAGTTTGCAGAATCTCATCCTACATCAGCATTATGAAGGTAAGTGGTTTATCTACATTGACTGTAATTCATCATCTGTGTTTTAATATTGCAAAAACTGAAGACTTTGCCCTGATTTTAACTTCTTGTAGCATTACTATTTTCCAGTAAATGTTACATTGATAATAGCTTTTCCTGACACACATTGCCATCCCCATCTTGGACAGGGAGAAAGATCAATATGCTTCAAAATCACAATAGTCGTTAGTTAATTCTGTCTCCCAGACCTTACAGTTCGCTACATAGTGCTGCATCACACAGGCTCACAGGAAGGAGAGAACCAGCTCTGATTTCAGATTCTCATTGCCCTACCACGTGTACAGCATCTAGGCAGTGTTGTTATCCAGCCTTCACTTTTTAGTTTTTCAAAATGATCCCCTTGCAAAGCAGTCCACTTTGGAGTAATTTTAAAATAATGACTAAACACTAATCCACTAACATGCTAAAGTGGCACTTGAGAATTTGGCAGTATCACTTTAAATAGTCTCTTAGTCTACTGATGTCTCTCTCAGCATCCTGTGTTTCCACACATAGTTGATGAATAAAATTATCTGAACTAATCCATGCCTACACTTCATATAGTATTTCTTGCATGAAAACCAAACGATGCAACATGTATGTCATAGAGTAACGAAAGCTGTAATGTAAAATATAGTCAAAATTTCAGTTGCTATAACATTTTTTCCTTCAAGTTATCTGAAAGTATTTTTATAAGTAATCTCACCTTGGATCTGAGAGTACCATTGTGGACTGTCTTACAGAAATTACGTTGGTCACTTTTGGCCAGAGCAATGTGGGAGTACAATGTCACACATGGGGGCAGGGATGGGGTAGCAGATGGAGAAATCAAATTCACCCCTGCAGCATACATGAGATATGAAATGTTTCTGAGGAACACCAAGTTGCAATATTGTACAGTGTCTTAGAAAATCGTGTTAAGTGAATACAGAAGTAACTGGATGTTGCCTTGAGTTCTTTTTGCTCATTGGCAGGAATTTATGATTTATTATCTGCAAAAACTTGACTGAATGATGTCTGTACTGCACACAGCTGCCTATAAGGTGTGTAAGCACATTATCTTTCACGGCCTAAAAATTTTTAGGGGATCAAAATCCACCTAGCTCCTTGAGCTGAGATGTGGCTAAAACCAAAGGACTAAGCTTTTGATTCTCCCTCTTTGAGTGGTGGAAGTGAAGGTGGGGGCTGTCCTGATCCTTAAGCAGTATTTCAAACAAAAAAAGCAGCCTTCTCTATCACTGGGCTTTAAAAGTTGTGTTCACTCACTGATTTTCCATCACATCCCAGCTTTCCTAAGAACTGTCCCAGTATACCACAGGTATTGGGTTCATACCTGCTTTGCTTGCATCTTATGTCACAATCACATTATGAGATGACATGCATTCATTTGGCTGTAAGGTAACGCTTAGAGAATTCAGGTTAAGAAGATGACTGTTGCCTTAATTAGGTGAAAAATTATTCTCAGTATCCCGCATGTTAAGCCATTCATTAAATAACAAAATGTGCCATCGCCCTTTCTTCTTTCTGTTTTCATTTTTCCAATCCCAGTTTTCTGGTCCTTCTATGATTGTATGTTTGCCTTCTCCCAGTGTGTTGATCTTTTTTCTTTTCCTTGCTGCTCCTATATCCGCTCTTCTTCCTGTTCTTCACTCTTCCCATACTCTCTGCTGTCCTATGTCTACATAACACTGCCAGTCATTCCCAGCTTCTCCTTTTATTCACATGCAGCCTCCTTCTATTTATGCTGTTCCTTTTCATGGAGCATATATACATGGCAGGAAACCAGCAGCTTTCTCATTTTCCAGTACTTCATGTTGGGAATATCCGTTCCATTACATGAATGTCCTGCAGTCAAGAGACTAGCCGAGAACAGGTCATGTAAGCAACATGCAAAACAGTGGCTCCATGGTAAACAGTAGGTCTTGCTCTTCCCTGAAACTGAGGGCTGCTGGATGCATAAAACAAGTTACACTGGGTCAGACTTCACAAAAAGTGTTTCTTCCCCTCCTCTCTCAGTGCTAGATTTGCCTTTTAAATTATTAAACCTACTCATCAGAGCTAGTTCTACTGGGCAAGGCCTGGGGCTTCTGAATACAATGATATCACAGGCATGAAAGCATTTCTTTTCTGCTACAATGGAGGCATAGAATGGAACGTAAAATAAAAAGTAGAAAATCTAGAGACAGAACATTAGATTTTTCTCTTTGATTTTTCTTCCTTAGATGTAAACCCCATTAAATAGGCCAGTATGTAGGCAACTGCTTCTTTAACTAGAATTATGGCAATTGCACCCATTCCACATGGAAACATATTGAGTAGTAATGGCTAATTAGTTCAATGGAGGTTTTTTCCCCAATCAATAATTATAGCTCCCAGATATTGATTATAACACATATCTTTAAATATCAACAATTATTGCTAAAAGACTGACTAGCCGCTTATAGTGGAAAACATACTCATGAAGATAGTGAAATTATTCAAAATTATATGTATTCTGCAACACAGAAAATCTATTAGCACACACAAATTCACAGGCTACTTTGTGTTTCCAGTCAGGGTACCATGATAATCTGTGACTGATAATCAAGAGCACAAATAAAGCTGTGAATTTGCTATTGATATTCCTACATTTACTGTGCTTTGCATAAATGAACTAGTCCAGGAGGAAGGTGGTTGGATGATGCTTGCTTACGTTTAGATATTATCCTTTGTGTACCAACTATAAGCCATTGTCACAGGGCCTATATAAAGACACTAATTTCTGTGCCTAATTCTTTCTGCTTAGTTGGCTCTAAAGCTTCAGGTAGTGTCTGACACAGGAACTTACATGGAAATTAGACCATCTGAATATGACCTTCTGCCTTCAACCCATTCTCTCAGCCTCTCCTCAAAGCAAGCAACAGTGCAGGATATAAGTATAACCCAGCTGCCAATGGTCCATGTCCAAAATTATGTCCAGTGCATAAAGAACAGTGAGAAGGACTTATTCGGTAAAGGCACAGAGAAGGACTTTTAGAACAAATCTGTCAATTTTCTACAATTTTGGGACAAATTTGTCTTGCTAGGCTTTGGGTTATAATAAATCTGAAGCAATTTCTTTTCACTAAGTAAAAGTAGGGCAACAGAAACATGATTGATAGCAATGTGACAAAATACATTTAAATCTCTGGCAATTAATGAGAGGCACTAGTTTCTTAGTGCAGTGTTGCCTCCTTACAAGTTCACAAGTATCACAAGGTCACACTTTTCCCTGGCTTCGGTGGGAACTGGTCATGTAAATAAAATGTCGTCCTGGTACACCTGGATGTAATTCTGCCCTTGATGCCTCTGTGCTGACAGACGTCTCAGCACTTAAAGTCACCTGGGCAACAGGGAGACTTTGTTGACTCCATGAAAACTTGGTGGCAACTTAAGGAGTTGTTTGTTTGTTCTTCTTATGGAAATCAGTGCAATTTCCAGGAATTAGATTGTGTGGGCTAGAGAAACAATGACTTTTCTAGCAATCTTACAGTAATCAGGATAGGAATGTCACACAGTTGTGGCCTCCTCTTTCACAGCAGGAATGTGAGGAAACTACAAAATATAGCAATATACACCAATGTCACTGTGAGTAGAATTTGACTCATGGGACTTTTTTTTTCAATTGAAAAATCAATAAATGTCAAACAATTATAATATGAGTAACTTTTCCCAGCACAGCCTGTAATGAAATTGTGCTTTAGATGTAAGGCTACTGCAAGCCATATTTTAACCATGTTTTAGAGTTAGCAAAAAGCAGGTTCTGTAGAATTATCCACTATCACCATGGTATAACCTCAAATTTTATTTGTCTGTCTTCCAGATACATTTTCAGTTATTCTTTTATCTATTTACTTATTTTACATCTTGTCATGTTCTCTGGATAGTGTTCAGTTTAAAAACATCTCTGTTTTGGTTTACAGCACAAGTCCAATAAACAATTACAAGCTTCTTAACATGAAATACTAGTCTTTTAAAATATGTACTGATGCTTTGAACCATCACAGAACCAACTGCGAAGGTTTTCAGAGCTTCTTTGAACCTGAACTACCCAAGGGTGGGTCCTACTGCTTTACTCAAGGCAAATGTTCCAGAAGAAAGTGCAGATAAATAATAAAGATAACATTCATATTGCTTACTATACATATGTCTGTGTGTATATATATACATACATTTGCTATAGATACATACATACACACTCTACATGCATATAAACATAACGTTATTATGATTAATGTAATGATTCACTATTTCGATTGCACTTTCTTTTTTTGACTTGAATCTGAGATAGCTCCATTCTGTTAGTACTTGATAGTGAGCTGTAACTTTTCCTCCTCTCAGAAAGGAGGGTAGATAATTTAGAATGGTTACTTCACGGCACTGCTCATTTGGAGTGAAAAAGTAAATCCTCAAGGCTCATACATATCCTTGGTACAGTAATTATGAGAATGAAAAGAACAGCAGTTTGCTCTAAGTTTTGGAGTCAATGCAGGCTGATAACATCTGAAATTGGGAAGGCAGAACTGATGTATAAACCCAGTATACAGCATAAGAAAAGATCACCCCGTGTCTGACTTTAAAAAATGTATTCAAAGCCCCTGCTGCCTACAGCAGGTGATACCCATTGTCTGGATGGTGAAAACAATACAGTCCTTCTCTTTCAAGAAAGCAAAGCTGCACGCATCACCACCCTCTGGCTCTGAAGGGAGATGTAGGCAAGGGATTGATCTGTAAAAAGAAGAAGGAAAACTACTTGCTGAGAAGATGCAGAAATACACACCCCTGTTGCCTGACACAGGTGCTGAATGCATATATGCACATACATCCTTCTGCTTGCAGTGCTACCCACAGCCGAGAGAAAACAAACTTCTCGAGAAAAACAAAGAGGAAAGAGATGGAAAGGAAAGCCAATCAATCCAATGCAATAAAAGCTGAGGCAGAATTTTAAAGTAGTTCATCACCCACAATAAGGCTTCTGTCCTGCTAACAGGTCCCCCGAGCTCCTAGAAATGGTGGGGGATAGAAGATGAACAGGGTTTTGAAAGCTTAGTGAGAGTGCTGGTGGACTACCTTAGACTGTACCCTAATGCAGTGTCTCAGCCTTTGCACTGGGCCCCTGAGAACACCCATGTGTGTTTCTTGGTGTTTCATGTTCAATATTTACATAATTCATCAGACTCTCTGGACTATTCAGAAGGAACTTTCCTACTTGATGTCTGTGCGTATTTTGTGAGCATGCATGGATAACCAGAGATTGTCTACTTGACTGTGTTCATAGGTCCACAGCACAAGAGGTTTGGGCCAGACACCCTGATTGTTGTACAAAGCCATGTGAAGCACTTCATAGGGTGGCACAGCTTACTGTAGATTTAGGGGTTACTATTTATAGAATCCAGCCCTGTGAGTCCTGGAATGGGTTGCTGTGATGCTGACCTAAGCACTAGCACACAGGCAAGGCTGAGCAGTATGGACACTCACTCTGGTTTAGCGAACTGCGTTCCTCCAAGCAGAGTGTGAGTCTGTAAATCTCTATGGAGGAGACATCCTCAGCGGGGAATTCAGTGGCTGACAAAGAGCTGAATGGAAACATCCCACAGAGCAGCTAGTGCATCTATGTGGAGCCATATGTGGACATAGCAGGGTAAAGCCAGACTCATCTTCTGCCATGGGCTATACTAGCAACTGCACTGGAATCCTTTGCTACAGAAACACCTACTAAATATCCCAGTTCAAAATATATATTAAAAAAAACATTACATAGAGGTGCATTCTTACAACATTAATTCAGAGTGGGTTTTTCAGTAGTATACCTTGGCATTTCATAATGCTATCTGACCGCTTTCCCAAAAGAAGAATAACAACATACAGAAGTAAGTGGTTTTGCTAAAGGTACAGTGACCATAAAGGAAAGAAAACATAAAATCCAGACACATAACAACTGTTTGGGGTGTTTCCTGGCCTAAAGTGTAGCTCTCGCTCATGTCTAATATCCTGGATGCAGAAGACAGTTAAGGAATAGCTAATACATGGATGAAGAAGACAGTTATGATCATAAAATAAAATACTAAAATGACTATTTAATTCCTATTCTCTGGGAGAAATTGTGATGTTGATTATTACTGGCCTTTCATTCATCAATAAAAGTCTTTAACATATCACCTCTGACTTTACTGATGTGCTCTTGAAGTAGTTTCTTGAATCAGAATACCTCCAATACCTGTGTACCAAGGACTTCCCTTCAGAGGTTCTGGCTTTTGTATTAACAAGTTTTCTTTCTTAATGTCTTCTTCTCTCCTGTGGTCAGGTTTGGAAATGCTACTCTATGCATGTGTGCAAGGGCACAAGGTTTCTCTCAGTGATTTTATTCAAGGTCCCTTATTTAAGAAAACAAACACTGGGTTTAATTAATTCTCATACATGACTTCCAAGATAAGAGATTACATTTCTTCCTCTACTTCTTTAGTTAGTTCCACTAATAAAGGTTACTGTCATCCACTGGTAGAGAATTTAAACGGTAATTTTGTTGACTATACACTTTGCAGCAAAGAATGGATCTTCCTTTCTTGTTGTGGCAATGGTGCTGTCGTCCTTTCACGGTATGTACACAGTAAGGTAGAGAATTAGCTTGGATAATGCAGTAACAGGCTTCTGACTCCAGAGGACAAAAAGAGACTAATCAATCCTGTTCAGCAGCTGGGTTCCTCCTCAGGTGTCCAGGCCATGTTATCTTCTCCCCACACTTAATTTTTCATTTGGAGGAATCAAGAGGGATTTCCTAGTAAATTACCAAACTAAACTCTTCAAACTCCTTAGACCTTTTCATAGCTGGGATTATGGAGCATTAGTTACCTACTGCCAGGTTAAGCTCCATGAGCTGCTGAGAACACCTCCTAATCAATTCTTACGTTTCTAATTGGTTGACTTAGAGACTATGTTGTAGTCTAAACCAAACTTTAGTCTGCTGCGTACCAAAGGTTTCACTCATCCTCACTGATCTCTATTTACTTAAATAAATTAACAACCAATTAATATGAAGTTAAAGAAAATCAACCTCAAAATGCTAACATAGGCCAGCTTTACTCTTTAGAAAGGAGGGGGAAATGTGAATGAATGTTTAGATATCAGTGTGAACAAAAAACTCTGCATATGGGTTTACATATTGCTGCACGCTTGGCATCACACCTGAATGCAAGTCTGATGGACACAACCATGCTACAGCCATTTCTGCTGCCTTCTCTTGTGTGTAAAGTGCTTAAGACCTGGGGAACAGCAAACACTCACGTTGCACACAGTATTTTAACGGTTTGACAACATTACTCCTCCCTGTTTTCCACACTGCCCCATATTTGTGTCAACCCAGGGATTTATGTGAACACCCTCTAAAATGCTCGAGGGAAAACAAGCCAGTTCAGCTCGAGTGGTGCGAACTGTGAATCTGGACTGGCTTGGCTGAGTTTGCAAGTTTCAGTCTAAGGAGCAATCACGTGAGCCACTCGGCTAGCAAGCTAGCTAGCAAACACACAGGGGCAGCCCTGCCAACTGGTGGGTGGCAATGACAGTGGGAAGCAGGAATGTCTTTAAGCAGAGCAGCTGGAGCCTAGAAAATGCCATCCCTCTGCAGCTGTAAAACTTCAGCCTCAGTGTCCCTTAGGTGTGGGAAAGACCAACCCCAAAAGAAAACAGATGTGACAGGGAAAGTTTCTGTTAGCATCTGGAAAAATAAAGTTGCAGTATGTTATTTCTATGCACTTGATGTAAACTGTACTTAAAAAAAACCCCAACCAAACCTAAACCAACCAGCTAGCAAATCAACAAACTCTTGTCAGTATAGAAAGTAAAAATTTCTTATGCACAGTCCTCAAATAAACAAACTACTTTTCTGTGGTGTAAGTGCACCAATTTAGACATTTTCCTAGCTCTTGGCATTAAAAAAACCCTCCAAACTCACAAAACCTTAAAATATCAAAAGCTAAATCTATTCCTAAATGTTGCTCTTGTACTGACAAAAGCAAGGATTTGGCTCAGAAAAAATACCATTAGTAGTACTTAACATTAAGCCTGTCTATGCAGAGTTTATAGGCCAAAGCATCAAGCAAATAGCATATCTTAAAATCCAATGGTAGCTTGATGGACACTTTTTTGTGTCCTGACTGAACTGAAGCAGTTCCCTTCCGTATGATGTATGTTCAGTTGCACTGGAGCGATGATCTGGGGCCTACACTGCAAACCAGGTGAGCACATTGCTCTACTTTAAAAAGGACCTTGAGAAAAAGAGAAAGGAGATGGGTAATTTTCCAAGGTTGTTAACCCAGTTCAGTGTTCAGTCCTACAAAAACCACACTGGCACAATTGGAAGAAAAGAGCCAGAAATAGGTGGAAGGTTGTGGACAGGAGCGTGAGCTGCTTAAGGTCAACTTTGCCACCAAAAAAACCACCCACGGAAGTCTAAATTGGTGTTAGGTATTGAGGTCTATGCCCCATGCAGACCTATCAACTAGCATTTATTAATTTATATTAATATACGCAGAAATTAAATAATGTTAGGTTAAATATTAAAATTACTAAATAAATAATATTATAAACCTTGATTTAATAGTCCTTTAAAACTGTAATCAAGTAAAACTAAAATTCATGTATATATAACGTATTTGTATTTTAACACCTTTAAAGAGCTTCAGCTAAAATTATAGTATGAATTCTTATGTAGGAAAACAGTGACTTATGATTCAGTGTGATTTGACTGTTGCATTTGGAAGGAACTGTGGGATGGCATCATGGATGTGTATTTTCTTCTCATTCTATTAGATACACAATAAAGCTTTCAGAATATTTTTAAATGTCATAATGAAAACTCTAGGGAGCAAAAAACCAGCTGAAAATCACAGAAGTCTACTTTCTAAGGCCCGCCTCTGACCCCAGACACAACCATTAGCACAGAAACTGCACTTATATTACAGATAGGTAGTATGGACTTCAAGCAATGGCTGCTAAAACATACATTTAATGAAGACAAAGTAACAGAGAGCTGGAGAATATCAGCTAGTAAACTTCTCAGGATTACTCATGCAAGACATCATCCTTTTGTGTAAATACACAAACACACAGCACCAGTCAAAAGACTTGTTAATCTAATACTGAATGTAAGGCAGCTTTAACTTTCAGACTTCACATCATAGGCTGAGGGTGGCTCTCCCCCCTCTCAGTGCTACACCAGAGCTCAGAGCAGAGGGTCAGGTTAGGAGTGCCTGGGGTTTCCTGGGCTGCACCACAGTTTGGGTTTGTATATTAAAAGTATATGGCAGCACTTCTGAGGATGCATGTCACATATGAGGGCCGAAAGGTCAGGAGAGGAACTGAGAGCAATTGCCCCAAGGGCCAGCCCACCGCAAAGGTGACGCAGTGTTGTGAGAAATGACGTTCTAAAGCATGGTTGGTCTCACCTTCAACATAATGCCTACCGTAGGGGTAGTGATCATGGCTGCAATGCTCTAAGTGTGACTGTTTAAAGACACCCAAGTCTGACCTAAAGGACTTACATGCTTGAAATGTGCCTGCTTCTCTCAGCTATTCTGGGCAGCACAGGAAAGGATGATGCCCCTCCCTTACAAACCCACTTCTCTTATCTCATGTGTTTAAAATTAAAACTAGCAGTTTGAAGCCAAGAAAAATCTGTTTGCATATAAAGGAAAAATTACACACAAACTTATTCAAAACATTGATTATGGGTGAATATGAGAAGTTGCACCTCTTCTTATTTTCCAGGGCAAAACATAAATTACCTTAGTGGCTGTATTTAATTCTTTAAGCAAAGCTGTGGGACTGGAACTTTGGGTCTCAGCTTTAACCAGAGAAACACAAGGGTTAAAAGCTCTGTGAAGTTGCTGTTACATCGCACAACTGCTGATCTGGCTTGACTTTTAAAAGAAGGGATTGCAAGTACAGGTGCAACAAACAGACTGAGATACTGTCTTTTGTCAGTCAGTGGTCAGTATTAAAGAGTGCAGAAAATGGGGTGTGTTCCAGTCAGCTGCGGAGGAGATGCTGTACTCATTTTATAGACTAATAAGACATTTGGACAAAGATTTTAACAACAGAAGCAGTAACTGAAATAGTAGCAAGCACTGTTATCTAGGAGACTACATTGTGGAAGTCTTTGTAGATTTTGTTTTATTAAATAACACTTCAACAAAGAAGTTTTGTAATTTTTCATTTTGTTCCCAAGTATTTAATGTCAAGCACACTCCAGAAGATCTCTCTTATCCTTCTGGACTCTGATTTCTCATGCAGAATGAGTTTATTGAGGTTTTAATATTAAATAGTTTACTCACAGCACTTTCATTCACTCACACGCTAGTTTTCCTCCTTCATAAAAAGGTATTTTTGGATACATGGCTGAAGAGCCACTCCACAAAGTTGCCTTCTGAGTGCAGCAGCTGAGCGCAATGCACAATCCCAGAGTTATCCCTCTCGATGCGCTCAGAGGATCGCATGGGTAACACTCTGCACCTCGTCCTGAGCATAATGGGAAATGCCACCCATGCCAGCAAGGCTGGAAAAACCTTTTTCCTGATTGGCTGCTCATCCCAAACTGTCTGGCAGAGGTTCGAAATATGCAATGAAGGGAAGTGATATTCTGTGGCATTCATTCAATTTACCTGCACTACGCTCCAGGGAGCCATGCTATTAAACAACAGCTCCACCGGGTCAATAAAGTTAACTTAATTAAATTGCTTTCCCTCCCACTCTTCCAACTAGCAAGATTTAGGGCACAGGGACACAGCGCTGCTTGTAAATAAAAGGATGATTTAGCTAATCATTTGCTGAAGAAAGACATATTTTTGTCAATAATTCTATATACAAAGCAGAAAGCTAGTTTAAAGTAAATTAATCTTGTAGGATAAGGGGAGAGACAATACCTACTAATGAACAGCCATTAATATTTTTCAAGCAGTGTCAATTAAATCCCCTACTTAAATCTCAGAGATTGCACTTTTTGCTCCATAAAATTGAAATTACAATTGCTTGAGTGTAATGTTATAAAACATACTATCATTATTACAAGCATGATGAATACACGGTCTTAGTTTGCTGGGGACTAACCTAGTCCCTTTCTGGTCATTTTGATCTGCACACTCTTACTGCCTTACAAGAGTCATGTTTTAGGGGTCTCTAGTCTGTCCTTTTCTACGGCAGTACACACAAAACATCACCAATAACTAAGGATAACAAACATTAAAGTTAAACTAATGTTTACAGATTATTTTCAACCTTGTCATACTTTGAAATCCACAGTCTGAAACCTCGGAGGCTGCTTCTCTATTTGAGGCTAGATGTTTTGAAAAGCTACAATTAAAGTGATGTAGCTGTTTTGCAACATGATATTTAGGTATTCTTACTCCTTTTTCCTCAGAAACTCTACTGCTTGTTCACTTGGAATACAGACCTGCGTTTTGGCAGGAGTTGCTGTGATGTTACACGTGCACCTTCTGCTCTGTCTCTTGAGTGTTTCCAGCTTTGCCCCAAATCTCCCTTTGCAAACACTGAGCAAAAGTATGCCAAGCATTGGCAGCTAGATTCTCTAAAGATTTCTTCTGTGCTGTTTATAATCTATTCCCTCTGAGCTTTTACCTGCAAGTAAATGAGTCTTTTTGTTTTTTGTGGGTTTTTTTTTTTTTTTTTTTTTTTTTTTTTTTTTTTTCTTTTTTTTTCTTCAAATATCTTTACTGTTTCCTATGAACAGCAAGATCTTGGAGCTTGCCTTTGGTCCGAGTTCTTCTAAGGAAGTGAAGAGAGAAGGGTGCTTGTAAAGGCACATAGGCACAGCTTAATTTAGCAAGTATGAAAATACACTACAGTGCAGAAAAAGGGCCCTTTATGTCCTCATAGCCAGTTCTTGCAGTACAGGTGGTCTCTCCATAAACCTCTCTGCCATGGGGTCTGAGACTCTTTTCCTCGTAGAGCTCAAATCCTCCTCCAGTGTTGGATTTGCTGCTCTTGGTTCTACTCTGACTTTATCCATCCAGTGCAAGGGAAGGTCTCAGATCCCAAACCAATGAAATCACCAAGCTGAGTAGCCTTATGATAGAGTCCTTTCTCTGTTTTTCATACTGGTCATTTTGTCTCTTATTTCTTCACAGCACAATCTGGAATAGCATCAACCTTCCTGCAGATCCTCTCCCAGTATTACAGAAAGAAGCCCAGGGAGAGCATTACTCACACAGATTTAAATGTCACTCCATAAGAACTCCCACTGAATACCATAAGACAAAACTAAGATTAAACATATTATTTACTGTGTTTAGGAGTGTCAGAATTCAGTTGGAATTAACAGCCATTTGACTGCTTCATATTTGAGAATGTTTTACTTCATCAATATCTTGTCAAAGTTAAGAGTCCACAATGAAAAATGCATATACAAACATTAAATAACTAGGCTGAGTAATTTAATATAAAGCTAAAAGTCACCTATCTAGGGAGCTATCTGTCAAAGAGACTGAATTAATTTAAATTAATGGCACAAATGCAATGGAAAGGCAATCCGGATGCCGAGCGCTGTAGGCATCCTGAGCCAGGATGTCTGGTGGGATTGCCAATGCCTCTCCTCGCACAATTTTTGCAGCACCCAGGGGTGATGCACTTGACCTCAGGAGGGGATGGTGATACTCAGCTGGTCCTGGGTTGCACCTTCCCACTGACAGATCTCGGTCTCAGAGAAAGAGAACTCTTTTCACAGCATCCAGAGGTGCCAGGAAGAAGAGGGAGAACTCTCTTGTAGGACAAGTGTGACCTTTTGGCTAGGACTGAATACATTGAATAAGACCCTTCTGGAAGTAGATGGGTGAAGAAAACGGAAGTTTCTATTATAAAACAAATAACATTGAAATGGAAATCTTCTCTCTGTTTAACCAGTTTAACTCCATATGGCAGCATAAAATAACTCAATATTATAGTCATTATTTTTGCCTATTTTCTTTTTCTTTTTTCCCCTCAATTCTCCAAGCTTGATAGGCCAGGAGACAGATGCTCTGCATTTTTATTGCAATACATAAATCTCAGTGAATAGTAAGAAAACTACAACATTAGCAAAAAAAAAAAAAAAAAAAAAAAAAAAAATTCTTAGGATAATTAAATGGCTTGGTTCCTTCCTAAAGAACTGTACTTCTGGCTCTTTGCTCATTTGTACCCTGACAAGAAGCAAAGAATGTGTATCTGCCTAATAAGTGTTGTTATCTTTTAACTGGTTATTAGTACTACAATACAAAAATAATATTCATGTTGAGCTACACGGCACTGTGTTTAGCCAAACCTGCTCTTAAGCTGGACTGGGTCTGCCCTGTCATATCAGAATGGGGGAATCATAGTTTGGAAGTGGCACTCCTTAAAAAGACACTAAACACTTGCTCTCTGCCCCAAATTCTTTGGGCT
This sequence comes from Athene cunicularia, assembly GCF_003259725.1. Classification (NCBI taxonomy): domain Eukaryota; kingdom Metazoa; phylum Chordata; class Aves; order Strigiformes; family Strigidae; genus Athene; species Athene cunicularia. Next base: position 84,463,162 of record NW_020799095.1, on the reverse strand, counting down.
GTCAGGAATTTGCAGCTCTTTGCCAGAGCCCCAGAAGGAGCTGCTGGAGGCAGGGTGTCACAGACATACTCCATAACCCCAGATGCAGCGACATTAATTTCTTCTATTTTTAATGTTGTGGGTGATGCAGCACTAGCCTGTTATGCAGCCAAAGGGCTGAGACAGTCATGTTGACCCTATTAAAGGACCTTCCAGGCCAGGCTGCCGTGGTCACTGTGAAGGCTGATGCTAGGCATCCACGATTTGTGCCTGTGGGAGGAGGCTGGAGAGACTCAAATCTCAAAGGCTCAGCTCCCTCTGCCTGCTGGAGATCAGGAGCGGAGCAGAAGGAGCAGCACTGTCTGTGCACTGTCAGCAGCAGAGACCACACACATTATTGCAGGAATGAGGACAGAAGTTCACAGTGATCCTGTCTACCTTTAGGCACTTAACCAAAGCTCCTAATTCAGAAGAACATTTGCCTTCAGCTGACAATAGAAACAGACACATCCCAAGGCCCACTCAGACCTTAAATGGACCAGGGTCCCTTAAGGGGTTGCTCTTTCAGTACTCCTTCTCTATGTTAACAGGAAGAGCCTGAGCTTAGGTACCTCTGAACTCCCAGAAGTTAGACAGATATGAGTCGATAGGACCTTTGAGGGACGAGAGAGACTGTGAGGATAAGAGCAGTGATAATGGCACCTGACACCCCAGCAGGACCTGCCCACTCATCCCCTATTGCCCTGAGCGCCTGTAACTGCAGCTCAGGATGTTTCACTTGCCCCAAGTAGCAGGTGCAGGGAGTGCCTGATCCCTTGTACCCAGGTACTACCTGGTCACAGCAGAAATGCTGTCCTGGATCAGACCAGGGGCCACAGACACATTTCTGGGGAAGAAGGCAGAGCTGTGAAGAGCTTCCCACCGCTGCAGGGGGAAAGGTGCTGCTCATGGGTTCAGCATCGAGTGTGAGTGGCAAAGACAGGCAATACCTGCTCTGGCACAAAGTCTCTGAGAGGAAAGGTAACCTCTAAATACAATTTTAACTCACCTGTACTGGGGTGAATTTCTTCCTTTTTGTGCCACTGGCATTTCATCTCCCTAAAACTGAATTCCTCATTCAGCTGTGCCCTCTGCCATCCCCCCAACCAAGTAACTATGACCCTTCATTTTCACTCATGCATTCACCTGCAGACCTCTGAATTAGCAAAGACTGGTGTCACAGGTGTTCAGCATCTTTCATGACCAAGATCTTTATTTGTTACACTTGTCAGGCCCGTCAATGAGTGCTCTATCTCACTGTGGGCAAGCATATTCCTTCCTGCCAGCATCAAAAGCATATCTATCTATTCAGCAATGCTCTACACCGAGCAACTGCCATGCTGTGGAAAAAGAAGACTGTGATCAGCACCATTTGTCTACATAATTGCACTTGTTACTGGACAATTGTTAGGTCAGAGGCTAACAGTTTTTATTTATAGTTTTTCCACATTCATCTGAATTGTCCTGCGCCTTCTCCCATAACAAAGACCGCAATACCAGTTGGCTTCGTAATGCAGAAAGTCTGCTAGAAATCTGAGTAAAAATATCCAAAACTAAATCCATTACTCTATTGAACAGAATTTTACATTAAGGAGCTGGAGAGGCACCTCAGATTCAAGGTGTGTTTACAGGAAATCAGAAAAACCACATACATATTTAGCTTCTTTTCTCTTCATATTGTGTAACTTCTGTTTCTAGGAAATATATCGAATTCTGCTAATGGTATACATGGAATTATATATACGGAAAATAAAGATCTATACAATTTCAAGGTTAGCTTTCAATTAGCACTTTATTAACACTACCAAACAGAACTCAAATATACTTGCCTGGATGCTACCTTGTCTTTAAAAGCTGAAACAAAAAAATATATGCCTCCCTTTTCAGTGTCTGTATAATCTGGTTCTGAAAATCCCTAATTGAGAAAAAAAATAATTCTTTATGATAAGAATTCTGTTTATTTTCACAAAGATAATGCATAGTATTTTGCTTTTTTTTGTTATGCTTATTAAATACAAAATTCAACATCTAAGTGTAACACACTTGTTGCCTTAGGCAAGCCACTATGTCACATCTCTAACACCTCAAGGGCTTCCAAATAATCATGCAAAGTAGAGCTGCTTGCTTCATTTTCCACTGTCCTGCAGGCAGCCTGGATAGAAATGAATGCATTATTTTTTAATACCAGAATGGATTTTGCTCTTTTTTTTAAAAAAAAAACAACCCAAAACTAGATGCACTTTTTTCAGATTAAATCTATATTTTTATTTTAAAATAGGATAATTTAGAGTTAAATATGAACATTTTATCAATGTACTGCCAAACTTCTTAAATACCATAACTTGATTTACATTAGATGTAAACAAGGTAGCAGTCAACCTAGTGCATGATATTCTTACAACAATGGAACAGGACTGATTATAGTGATCAGGGACTTTTCTCCCATCACCATCTTGATCATGGGAATTATGCTGCCAGTCAACAATACTGTAAGCAAGTAAGTAAATATGATGTAAAAGGAAGTTACCCACTCTTGTTTGGGTAATAACTTCCCAGTCTAAATTATCAAACAAGTGAGGTCATCTAACATATTATTTACTGCTACACTGTGGCAGAAAATCTTTGCATACTTTAATGATATCAAGTGAGAAGAACAAACCCTTTTTCAGGAAACTAATTAAAAAATAAACACATGAAGGAAAGAGTGATGATATAAATTGCATTTCTTGCTTGCTTTTTCACATGGTAAGGCCGTCAAACTGTCTCTCTTTTTTAAAAAAGGTCAAAGCAGACTGAGCTCTTTGAATCTGTTGTAGACATTTTCTTCAGTGTAGTAGTGATTTGTGTGGCCCTCTTCTGACCCCCTCTGTTTTTTTTTCAACACTCTTAAAGCACGGACACCAAAATGAAGCCTTCTAGCATCAGTCTCACCAAAGTTAGACTCACAACCAAAGTAACAACCCCCATTCTACATAGGAAATTTTCTCACTGGGGTTGTTTATCTGATGTGACTCCTGAAATATTTCCCTGAAAGGTTAGGAGTCCTTACAACACAATTCCTCTTTCTCTCAATGAAGTTAGTATTCTTCAGCCTTAAATTCAGTATTTCGCTTTATATAGATGGACTGAGGTTACCAAGCAACCCAGGTTGCTTGCTATAGCAAGTGGCCTGGACTCTTTGTATCATTTAGAAATTTCATTGACAGTGATATTCTGTCAGCTTCCAGAGTGTCTGAAAAATGCTGAAAACATATGTCAAATTGTGAACCTTGTTGAAACCCACTACAAACACCTTCCCTCAATTATGAGTCCTTATGCTGAGTGCTTTCTGTGGATGTGCTAGTTTACCATGTGCTGTGTTGATGCTGTTTAGGGTTAATTTTGTATCCGAAAGCTGAAGAGATTGAAGGAAACTCTAACAATTTGCTTGGGAATATTGTAGAGTCAAGGCAGCTAAAAGGTACTGCAAACAGAGGTGAGGGATTTGGGTTCCAATACTACTTAGTAGAAGACCCTGTGACTATTACAATTCTGTACTACAAAATAAAAGGAGATATGACCTCCACTACTTCTTTTTGTCCTATGAACCTGCCTATCCTTCTCCTTTGCTTTTGTAAGATCTGCCTTGAAATAAAATGTTCTTTTTAAAATTGATTAATCTACCTAAACACAAATGGACTCTCTTTGTCACCCTTCAACCCCATCTCAAAATGAAACCCTCCCTTTTCTCCATTTAGATTGAATCACTATTTATTATTTATTTCCTGGGTTGATGAAGTGATAAATCAGGTGTGTGCACAGTCCTGATATGCTTAATGCCACAGAGATAGAGTGATTCAATTGTTCGGTTTGAATTAGTTGTGACAAATGGTGTCAGCTTCCTTACATTCTGCTTTTCATGGTAAACAGGACAGAGCTTCCAAACTGCATCTTAGAGACAAATCCAAGAAGGATTGAAGCTGTTGACTCTAGCCTGTCTTTTCTTTTACTAAAATCCAAGTGAATGGTCAATTAAGTAGATGTGGAAGCTTCTATTGTTACACACATCTCTGACATGTTATGGTCCAGATAAGAAAGTGAACCACTAGAAGTGCAGATAATCAGAAGAGAGATCACTTAGTAACAAGTGATGTACTCAGTACATCTGCTTTCTGGGATGAGAGAAATCCAAGTCGTGACCCTGTGTTCCTTTCAGAGCCCATATAAGACTCAAAAGTTTTGCTATGTGCTTATAGCCAAAACACCTGAAAAGCAACCAAGCAAGCAATAAGAAGGAAGGAGGCCGATTTTGCATGTGTAAAAACAGTGGAAACAGGGGAAAGTCTTACAATTTCATCTGCTTGTGTAGAATCTGAAATTTCAGGTTGTCAATCTGTAGCTTCTAATAAATGCAATCCAAAGAGTTTTATTCCTGTATTTTTGCTAATTTATGTGAGCAGTTATTAAATGTTACATATTCTTTATATAATTTTTTTTTTTTCGTTAATATGAAATAATATGTTGGGAGTCTTTTATTTTGGAGACTTCTGGTAACTAAACTTGCTTAATTACGATATAAAAGGTCATGAAATATTAGATACTGCATGACTTAAATTCAATGTGTTTTCTTCATCTTTGTCTCAGAAATATGCTGTGGCAAAAAGTGATGATGTCCTAAAATTTCATTACCTATCATCCACAGGATAATCAAATATGATTGTCAAAGCTGAGTCAGCCTGTAACCAGGCACCGAGTTTCGTAAAATCCATTGGGTACACTGAAGTGGAATATATTCCAGCAAGAAGCAAATAGCATAATATTTACAGTAGCTATATAAAACTGCAAAAATGATGAAGTGTGGTAGCAATATGAGAATCTTCACTGATATTTTGGTGGATTAGTCTCTGGACATATAATATCCCTCACTTAAGAAGCTAGGATGAGTGGACTCCATTGTTTAGAAATAATTTTGTGTTTTAAAATGTAGTTTCTTATAAACATTATTCTTTATGAACAGGGAAACTTTAAGAAGTTCTGAAGTTCTCCATCAACAAGGCTTGAACAGAAAGGAGCTTTCTTTCCTGCTTCTTTTAGTAAGGATCTTCTTCCTCTCCCCTTCCAAAACAAGTTGTTCTTTTTCCTCTCCACTTTTCCTGATCCTACTAGCCTTTCTAATACTCTTGTCTCTAACTGTAGAAGCTATCCTCAGACACTATAATTTCCAACGGTTTCCAAATTCTTCCAGCTTCATTTTCCTAAGTCCAGTAAGAACTTTCAAATTGTTAAATACTTTTATTTTTATTTTTTATAAAATCTCTGTTACTTTTGAGATATACTGTCATTATATTTGTCTCAGAGTTTTCACCTTGGGCTTTATTCAGATTGGGAGGAGTATCAACTTGTAGGTTACTTTTAAAAGCTTAAAATAACTTTGAAAAAAGTTTTCTCTTGTTCCTCTAGAATTGAAGCCAAGGATCAGACAACTTCCTCTTCCCATTTCCCAGTATAACCACAACAGATTCCAGGAAATCTAACAATTATGGAAGAAGAATAAAGTTTGAAGACCCTTTTCAAGACTTGAGTTCCCCCATTTTACATCAGTTTACCTTTGGGGTGGTATGTATCAAGCCTGGATAGATATGAAAAAGTTTAATGGCAGTCAGAGGTCTAAATTTTGGGGAATGCAGGAGAACTTGAGAAAAACAATGCAGAGTCAGTGGGAGAAAGAGAGACATGTATTGCTGCCATATAGATAATAAGTGTAGTTATGGAAACAAGTTGTATTAAAGGGTATTCTGGTATATCCTGCTGTACTAGGTGGACTGCACTGCATAAGGTACTGATTTAGATGCAGTGTTAGCATATTCCTGGTGTAATATAAGTTTGAGGCTAAGCAGTTCAACATTTCAAAGAGTAAGACAGGCAAAGGATGCACAGGAGTCTAAGTGAGCAAAGGGGGCATATGAAGATGGGTTTTATATCCATGTGAATCCTGGAAAATTTTAGGGTCCCATTTACCACAGTGAGTAACCTCTGGAGGGTTCCAAGAGGTAAACGAAGAGCCCAACTGCAAACAGATAAGTATTTCCTGACTTCAATGCCACACAATCTTAGTGACAGAAAAGAGGTTTTAACCATTTAACCTCTCCCATTTTGGGAGAAAGCCCCCAAACATCCAGAGATATGACTACAGTCCCACTAGCATTAGAACTGGAATAATAAGGTGAGCCAGTACTTCATCTGTTATTTCTGTAATATTGATAGGTTTCAGTCTAGCTGGGAAAGATTAAGATCGCTGTTATACTATTCAATTTGCACTCATATTCTGCTGGCCCAGAAAATGAATATGGTTGTCTGTATAATAAATACAAGGATAAAATACTAGTCAGGAATACAGAGAAGAAAACAAAACTCAGAATGAAGAACTTACTTGTCAGAAGACCAGTGATATTTAGAAAACTGCTGCTGTTGGTCAGTTTTCACAGTCACTCTGCGGTCTCAAGGAAGATATCTAAAGGTGTTGAGTATGCTCTGAAAAGAAGAATAATCAAGGACTTAGTAATTATCAAATACTAAAAAATAAGTTGTCCAAAATAACTTGCTTTCCTATTTTATGGGGTTATTCATTCATAAAATATTTCTTTATTCCACCACTGAATCTGCAGAGAGTTTATGGGCTTCTACAAGCTGAACTGCTCAAATCAGGCTTTCTGGAGTGCACGGGGAATCAGAACAAGAAGAGCAATTACTGAATTTATTCTCTTGCATACCTATATTTCTAAGCTGTTCCAGTTGTGAGAGAACAGTGAAAATGAAAGAGGTCCTTTCTGGTTTAATAAAACAATATGCTGGAGTAAATGAATTTCCAAAACAGGCACATAAAGTCATGTCCCTAAGAGTCTTTCAAACAATTGACTAGAGTTTGTTGACTATCTTTTAGGTTAGTTCATGCATTTAGCCTCCTTATCCTTATTTGTGATCTAATAGCTGAGTATGGCCCTTTGTACTCACAATGTTATTCCCTATTTCAAGTACAGCTTTGTAACTTCCAATTGTCCTTAACAGACAAGACAGTTGACTGAGTCAATGAGCCATCTCAGCTCTACAAATTGAAATCAAACTGAAAGACTGGGAGATGAGCAGCGCTTCCATCTACGCAGACTGTGGTGGGAGGAGATAGGGGAGTTGGGAATGAAGGAGTGAAGTTGAGCCTGGGAAAAAGAAGTGTTAGAGAGAAGGTGTTTTTAGTGTTATCTTTGTTTCTGACTACCCTCATTTGTTTTTAACTGGCAATAAATAAAATTAATTTTCTCCAAGTCAAGTTTGTTTTTTTGCCCATGATTGTAATTGAGTTATCTCCTTGTCTGTATCTCAACTTGTAAAATTTTCTATCATATTTTCTCCCTGTGTTCTGCTGGGAAGGGGAAGTGAGAGGACAGGTGGGGGTCTGGCTGCTGGCCAAGGTCAACCCATCACATCTATAAAATGTTTCCATCACTGATGTCTCCAAGACAAGCAGGACCAAGACTGGAATGGGAAAAAAAAAAAAAAAAAAAAAAAAAAAAGCCATACAAAGAAAACTCTTCCTATTATGCACAGGAATAAGCAGAATTAGTATGAAACAGAATTCCTTCTCACAGAAAACAAAGTTAACAGGGAATCTTCACACACCCCTAGCTCCTGTACTGTAGTGTAGCCACAAATTTGAAAGCAAGAACTTATGTTAACGATCAAAAAGTCAAATGACGCATACTCCATGAAAGGAGAGTGCTGAAAACTTTATTTAAAAAAGATGCTTATGATATGATCCTGAGGTCTCTTTGGCCCGTTAAAGAATTTTTGACTGTGATTACTGAAATATAACACAGCAAGTGTTTTAAAGTCAGAGATGAGACTGATCAACTTGCAGTAATATATTTATTCTGTCAGCATTTCTTTTAGAAATAACTATTTAAAGTTCTTTTGCAGCTAGGTTTTAACAATCCTGAGGTGATTTATTTAATTCCAGATTTCACTAAGCTCCAGAACTCCATCTTAGCAACCATTATGATAGCAATAGGACATTTCAGCTACAAAAAAAAATTGAAGGGCTGTGCATCTCTATCTGATATTGAAGACTATGGGATGAAGTCTCAATTGAGTTAGTACGGCAAATGATTATGCATTTGTTTGGATCCCCTTGGTTTTGGTCAGGATATGCCTAACAGTGGCAAAATTAGCAAAACCTTCTCAGATAAAACTCATTGAATGAGCTCTTTCCTGAATGAGCTTCTTGTTAGAATTAATGTTCTGTTAAAATAATCAACAACCCACTAAAAAGATGGACTCCATGGTAAACATTCACACTGCCTTATATACTTGTTGTGAGAAATCTCTGGTATAACAAAACCTATAACAGTATAAATTGCCAGTGGAACTGAGCAAATATTAAATTCTACCAACAGTCTCCTGTTTACAGCCTAAAACACTCTTGTAATTTAGCTGTGTTTTCATGGCTAAATAACTAAGGTCTTATGCCTGTACCCTGGGAAATCTATAAATACACAGTGAAATTAACTGTTAGTTGGGAAAGAGAGCTTGGAAGCAGCTTTATGAAAATGTCACCTAAATCCTCATCAACTGTCAAAAAAAGGAAAATGGTATATAAGGAAATATTAGGAAAAGAACAGAAAACAGCAGAAGCAAACATGATAATGCTGCCATAAAAGTCCATTGCCCTCCTAACATTTTGAATATTGAATACAATTCCAGTCATCTCATCTTCAAAATGACAGGATAGCAATACAAGGATAAAGAAAAGGGTGACAGGATGATCAAAGGTATGTAATGGCTTCTGTACTAGGAAAGGAAAAAAAATGGCTTTATGATTTTCATATTGGAAGAGAGACAAATGAGTGAAAGAACTGTGAGAGAGCCCCAGAAAATCATGAACAATACCAAGAAAGTGAATAAAGAATGCTTTTTCACTGTATTTCACAGCACATGAAGCTGTCCCAATAAAATAAGCAGTTAGCAAGTTTAAAACATGAAACCCAAGAAAGGATGCTTTCCACAAAGTTCATAATTAAATAGTGGAACTCATTGCCACAGGATACGGTGGACGCCACATACATGTGTGGGCTTCAAAAAGCAATTCACTGCAGCGGTAAAAGAAGCATTGACCAGTCTGAATTTCACATAAAGATGCACAATATAAGCCTTCAGTTTAAGAAGCATTATGGAGTGCTGTGGGATGATACCAGGAGAAGTTATCCTTTGACATGATTTGAATACAGCTGTCACAATGTTCTCATTCATTTTGCTCTTTTATCACTTTCTTGGTGATCTCCTACAACATGCAGGTGTTAGAGAGTGTACTATGTCTCCGGATAGTGTGCAAGGAAGTTTTTGAGGGCAGGAAATTCCTACTTTCCCTGATCTGCAACTACACATCCTAGGGTAATTAGAATAAATGAAGGGGTTTATTTCTGGACACGTTAGAAGGCCATCCATAGTTTTGGAAATAAAAAATGAATATAATGATAATTATAATAATACTCTGTACAGATCTGTGATAAACTTTTAGTGTTTTTATACCTTATATAAATGAGCAAATAAGAATGGCTATACTAGGTCAGACAGAAGATCACAGAAATATTCAGGTTGGAAAAGACCCTTGGGATCATCGAGCCCAACCATCAGCCCTACACTACAAAGTTCTCCTCTACATCATATCCCCCGGCATCTCACCCAAAGGACCCTCAAACACACCCAGGGATGGTGACTCCACCACCTCCCTGGGCAGCCTATTCCACTGTCTGACCACTCTTCCTGTGAACATTTTTTTCCTAATGTCCAGTCTGAACCTCCCCTGTTGCAGTTTAATCTGTCTACCTAAGCCAGTATCCCATCTACAACCAAAGTGGCCAAAATACAAAGTTATCTTTGGCTAGCATGACATATTCAGCTTTCAGAATATTATACACTTTAGAAACCTTTTTGTCCTGAATATTGAGTAAGCACTATGAAAGGAAGAGTTTTGGAGGAAAATCCTCCTCAGGCCCAAGTCCTGGTTCACTTCCCAGCTACCAGGATCACATCAAACTGCCCCATCCCTCCTCACACATGCTGTTTTTCACTGAAAAATAACACGGGCAGGTAGCAAGAGAGAATAGTGATAGCAACCAAGGTTAGTGATCTGGGCAATCAAGACTCTGGACACATGTGTCCCATGGCTTAGTTGTTGTCTGCACAATCAGAGATCTAGTCAACAAAAGCTAGTCAGAACTTTTTCATCGTAGTGTTCTAAAAGTATTTCCTGAACACAACCTTTAATCTCATGGGGGGAATCAGTCAACCCATGGTGGGACTGGCAAGCCCTTCACTTGTAGCATGACAATGAGCAGAGTAAAGTCTTTTATGAAACTGCATCAGATGAACACAAGGTGATACAGAGCCGAAACAACTTTGTTTATTCACTAAAAATAATTGTATGTTATCACTGCAATAAATGGAAAATGACAGTTCCACATATCCTATATGTCTATGCATTTGTCTGGAAAAATCTCTCTCTATTCCTTCATCATGAGTTAGATTACACAGTTAAAATGAAGATCACTAACTACACAAGAAAGACTCTTTTCTTCTTGTTTTGAGGTGAGAAAAGGCAGTATCATTACTTATTTCCATAAAATGAGAGTTTTGTTTATCAATCCCTTTAATCTTTAGTAGCAATTGGATGCCAAGCCTGAGGCTGCCTAGAAAACCCTATCTTAAAGCCTGCCTAAGTAGGCTGCACTATTTGAACTTAAAATGGTATGCAAGTCCCTCTGCATATATGTTTATATCAATCTGAAATCACATATTTGGACTAAATTTAAGCCAATTCCTAAGAGCCTTGCCCAAAAAAGGGAAACTAGGACGAAGAGATATTGCAAAAAAAGCTACTTCTAACTACCCACATTGGAACAGTGACTGCTCTTGAAACTCATACTCTATACAGAGAAATGGCAGCCATTCAAAACTGATGGGAAAAAATAAAGTTTGTGTCCAAATAAGTGTGTCTGCATAACTTTCTTCAAAATTTACCTAAATTAACAGGCACGTACTACACCCTGATGCCTCTCCACTCAGTAAGGGTTACCTTTCAGGTTAACCACACAAATCAGAAGAACACGTTCCAGTGGCACAGAAACAAACTGCCACAAGCCCCAGGATGTTACTGTGTTTACGCTGGTATTTCAGCTAGCAGAGTTGTTTTGGTCTAGGGCAAGATATCCAAGTTCCTGAATGGCTGGCAAATTCCCCAGTAAATACCTGGTGGTTTTTTGTTTTGTTTTTTTTTTTTTTTGTTTGTTTGTTTTTTTCCCCTGGGGACGGGAAACAACAAAAACTTTTCCAGGGAGATTTTACTACTATGGCATGAGGTAGGACTGCTGCTGTGGCTGGAGTGCAGACCAAGGAATGCTTTGCTTGTGGAGAACAGTACACCCGTATTCCTGAGTCGATTAAGAAAACACTAGCTGCGGGTGTGACCACAATAGACCACACTGTCTCAATTGCTTTTATAGCACTTTACTGCTTTCTCTTCTGGAGAACATCTGAAAAATTAAACTCTGCAATGTATAAAAGATCCTAAGTCAACTGAAATCCCTGTGGAGACAATGAAGCAACTAAAGGGCACCTGCAAACTACGGTTTAGTCTGCTGGACATGCTAGTCCACCCCTATGTTATTCTCACCCACCTGCCTACACTTAACCTTGGCAAAAAAGTAGCTTTTTGTTGTAGTTTGCACCAGGCCTAGAAGTGCTATGAACTACAGTATGCCTACAGGTCTTCCCCTGCTGCTATGAGAATTGACATTAAATCTACTAGACCAGCAGCACTGCAATAAACATACCTCAGATAACACTGGTGTGCCAACAGCTCCTCAGATAGTCCTGACCTTATTTTTCAATGGAAAACAGAAGTAATCAAAGAAATAATGAAATTAATAGGAATAAGTTAAATGGTAAAAAAAAAAAAATATTTTGATAGCTTAATTCTTTGCATTGGGTGTAGGTGTCAAAGTGTTGGCAGTGGGGGCGCTGCAGGTGTGGCCTCTGTGAGAAGCCAAGCTGGTGGCACCTCTGGGAAACATATTTAAGAAAGGGCAGAAAATGCCACACAGGCAGAGGAGAAGGGAAAAAAGATGAGTGAGAAACAACAGAGAAAGCACCAAAGTCAGAGGAGGAGGAGGTGCTCCAGGCACTGGGGCAGATATCCCCTGTGGCGGACCCCACACTGAAGCAGACAGATATTTCCTGAAGGATTAGGGCCCATGGGAGACAGCCCAGGCTGGAGCAGGGTAGAAGAGTAAGAGGGAAGGAGCAGCAGGGCAAAACTGCTTTGTACTGACCATAACCCTCATCACCCCTTCACTACTGCAGGGCCGGGGGAGAGGGGAAGGAGTTGGCTGTGAAAGAATGAAGTTGAGCCCTGGAAAGGGAGGAGGAAAAGTGTTGTTTTAAAATTTGTCTCCGTGTTTCTCACTGCCTGAATCTATTTTAATTGTCAGTAAATTAAATTATTTTTCCCCAAGTTGAGTCTGTTTTGCCTGTGACAGCAACCGGCAAATGATTTCCTCCTCTTTATCTTGACTCGAGCTTTTTTATCCTATTTTGTCCCCCTGTCCTTCTGAGGAAGGGGATTGGGAGAGAAGCTGGGTGGGTGCCTGGCCACTGGCCAAGGTCAACACACCACATCCTTGGAGCAGGCAACAGATTTATGTTACTTTGCTTTCAGTGAAAATGTCCATACTGGGTTTTCTGCACCTCAGTTATATACATGAATTCTATACCTTCAGTTAACTTAATCTGAACTGCTCTGAGCAATCCTTATACAGGCAAGGAATGACTCTGTTCTGAGGGAGCATGAGGATGCAACCCTACTTTCCTACTACATCCATTGTAGTTAGTTTGTAAATGCATTATCCAACCCTATTTTCTGCTTGCAAATTGTTAATGAGCAGATTTCTGCCAATGCATTTGTTAATTTTGCACTGAATTATTTGGACAAAGCATTTTTAGGATGTGGGTTGCTTGTCAGTTGTTTGCTATTGGCTATGCATTGTTAATAATTGTTTTGACTTTTGCCTTATGTGCCTTATGATGCAGGAAGCAATATTGCTCATGAATGGCCACCTCACAGTAACAATAACGTTTCTGCTTATTGAACAGATGAAAACAACTTTCCAAAAAGACACAGGTGAATAAGGAATGACTGAATAACAAACACCAAATAGCTACCATGTCAGTTTGCACCTGGATATTTTTTGTGTGTGAGTGCAAAATACTCAGCAAAGCACTTCCCCACACATGTAAGTAAATATTTTTCAATTCTTCATGAAAGGAATTGAAATGTCATCAAACCAAATACCTGTTTAGATCTAACAGATGTTTTTGTCAAATGTTATGGCGTTAGTGAATCAGTTTAACCTATAAGAAAACAAGTTTGCTGTGACCAACATGTAATCTGTAATGCAAAGGTTGCCATATTACTGAAGGAGTTTTGAGTGAAAGAGCTATGGAAACAACCAATTAGAACTGTTATATTTGCTGGAAGTCTGGACAGCCACCTGGAATGATTTCATTTGCTTTAAGCGTGGTCAACCCAAGAGCATTGTTTTTTCTGATTTTCCTTAAAACCTCTGTGACACCTGAAAAGATCACATCTGGTAGGGTCAATGCTTTTTCTTTGCCCTTCCAATACCACACACAACACTTTTTAAGCCTCAAAGGCCTTTGACATTGCATTACAATGGATCAACCCCCTCTAATATGCTGGGAAGGAAAAAAAGCATACTCCCCAAGAGAGGGGAAGTGGGACAATCTGCCCTAAGGCTCCTCTATTGTTATTTCATTTAGAGAGACAGGCAATACCACAGTATCTATGACAAGAGAGGAAAAGATTTCAAGTCCCCTCAGTTGTTTCCTCCTTAATTCGATACTGATTGTTCAGTTGGTCCCAACCATCCATAAAACACTTAGATTTTTCATGGCTGCTGTGCTAGAGAAATCTCCTGTCTGCTTGTGATGTGCTGTTATTCTACTTGGAGAAATACCCCCAAATCAGTAAGCACATGAGCAATCATAGACAGCAGACACTGTGCTTCTTCATCCATCAACAAGCTGTTTTTTTTAATTGAAGGTTATCCTGGTGTTTCAGGAAGCTAGATTCATGCTTAAACTTTTCTAATTGCTTCAGCTTAGTTTCATATGGAGGTGTGCAACACAAAGATACATGTGAAGAACATTACACAGTTCAGTAAGTGTTGCTTTGGGGAAGATGGACAAAAGAGTGTGGTGGTCAGCACAGTATTCTTGTTCGCCAAGCTTGGACTGACATCTAGGGAAAACTGTGCAGGTAACAAAGAACAAGGGTTGTTTCATTGGCACACTGTGTAGGAGATAACCTCTTCTCTATGCAGTAGACACTGATCAGTAGTGGTTAAGACCAGAGACCGTGTCTAGTTAATATGCCATCTCAACTTAGAAAATACTAGTATCTTTATTATACTATATTGCTCAGTAGAAATATTAAGCACTTCCAGAGTTGTTATTCTCTTCTGCAGTGTCAAAATCCTTGACTAGTTGAGAAGTGGTATTAGCAGACTGTACAAAGAGGCTGAGCCATCTGCCTCAAGACTTGCTATGACAGTGGTAGAACTAGAAATAAAAGTCATGTCAGCTATTCTAGATGCTATGCAAGTTCCATCACTGCAGACAGGCTTAGACAGATGACACATCTCTAACAGGTAAGGGCAGAGAAATGGTATAACTTGCCCCATGTCACCTAAGTGAGGCTTACTTAACCTTCATGGTATTGCATTACCTGCTAAACTGCTCTACCTCTGAAATTAGCTAAGGCTAATGAAATGGTGATGCTATCAGAAGGCAACTGAGAAGATTAGTCTCACTGTAAATTGCTGAAAGTTATTGCTTACATCACAAAAATGACACCCATTAAGTAACCACTCTCCAGCAAAGAGAAACCGATCAAACATAACATGAACAGACCAATTTGTACAGAGAACTAACTGTACAGGAGATATAAGTATACTAGGAAGAAAAATTGTTAACATAGTATCAATTTAATCAACTATTTTTTATTCCAGGATTAGAATGAATGGATACATACCATAAGAGTCTGTGAGCACAATCCCATTTCATTTATATATTAAATCAATGGCCTTACATTAGAAAAGAATGTAAGATGTGCAGGGACATCCTTGAAACCATTGACATGATTAAGATGAGAAAGATTTCACTTAATATGGTCAGCTGGCATCCCTGATGCATATCACGCATAACCAATTATACTGTTATGTTATCCTTACTCAGCACTGCAATACTTAAAATGTAATTTCTTCCATTCAAGTATCAGTATTGACCTCTGTCTACATTAACTATTTTCAGTTAAACAGTGTGAAAAAACCCATCTTTTCAGCTACGGTTTTAGTTCAATAACTCAGCTGAAAACTACAAGAATAATTCTTATGCAATTTCCTTATTCCACATATGAAAATGATTGGCAGTAATCTACTTTATTCAAGCAGTGATCTCCCATAGTTTTCCAACAAAATACAAATGGAAACAAATAATTTTGATCAATCTTCAGCTTATACACACAATAAATAGCATATTGCAATCAGTAAGCAAATCTGTAAGGGTACGGTTTATAACAGCAGGTCATTTGCTTGTACTTCAATTTAGATCTCAATTTTTTCATATTGGCTTAGTAATTTTACCTGCTATGTTTCCCAGAACACTGTGGTGCACCCTATTGTCATGGGCAATTTGGCCATGCAGAAGCACAGTGAGGTTTCCATAATTTAACTTACATGCAGAAGTCCACCTTACCCTTCCTTATGCCAAAAGGAAAGCCAAGGTTGTTTTTGTTGTTTACAGATTATGACCTTCTTATGCAAAGATCAGTGCAGTCCTCTCTGACCACTAAATGTAATCTCCCACAGAGTATGTGATGCAGAATCGCACGCGGTTTGTAAATCTCTGACTATGAGCCTAAACTACTCCCTTCCCACCTGTATCCCACCTTTCAACAGCGAAGCTGTTGGTTTGCTGTTAATGGAATTCCTCTTAGAAATTATGCTTCCTTTGCTTTCCATGTCTCTATCTCCTCTAAAAAGAAAACAGACAAAAAAGAAAAGGTAACAGGCAGAAAAATGGCTCTACAGAAGGCAAGAAGGTCAGAGACAGTGAACTATGGAATTACCGCTGGGCAGCTCCTGCTTTCCAGCTCCAGGGTTAGTCTGTTTATAAGATAAGGAAGCACAGTCTATTCCATCAGTCAGATCATTACCAAAACCACTGAATAGTTGGGGGAATTGAAAGGTTGCATACTGAAAGGGCTCAGTTGATGATTTCAAGCCCAGGCACTCCTGGGAAAATCTGGAAGACAAGCAGGGGCTCAGCAAAGTTGAGGAAGTCTAAAACATGTTGTGAGGGCTGAGCTGAGGGGTGTGCAGTATAGGCAATTGGTGGTTCAGGGGGTGAAAGACAACTCAGCCCTCAGTGAAGATGCTGAACGGTGGCCTGCGTATGGCTCAAGGGCTGGGAAACTGTGCCTTGGTGCAGCTTAA
Source organism: Athene cunicularia (assembly GCF_003259725.1). NCBI lineage: Eukaryota > Metazoa > Chordata > Aves > Strigiformes > Strigidae > Athene > Athene cunicularia. Next base: position 84,446,546 of record NW_020799095.1, on the reverse strand, counting down.
ACCCACTGGTGCTCACTGCTGCTGTACTTCAGGAGAGCAGAGCGCTACTCTGGCACAGCATATGCTGATGCCTGCAAAAGGTTAAGCCCATAGATCAAGTATTTCTTTTATACCCTTAGTTGTGTAGTTTGTATAGTTAGTAGGACTTTGCTTATGTCTAGCAGACACAGTAATAGTTTACCTGCACTTTGTTCCACTTTTCAAGGAGGTACAATGAGGCCTAGGGGAAATCTGACCCTTTCTGCACCAATATGCCACCATTAAACCTGACATCTTTGTATTTACAGCTTCAATAGCATCACAGGATATGGATTGAGACAGGTGCTCAATTTTTTTATGAGCACCCATTGCAGTAAAAGTGAAAACGCTTCAGAAACATAAAAGTTATTTGAAACACTACAGTATTTATAATGAAAAGAGTTGTAAGTAACTATACATATTTAAGTGTCTTAAATAAAGATTAATTAAGAACTAGGCAGGAAACTGCCTTTTCTTTTTAAGCAATAAATTTTTAATTGCAAAGTACACTTTAGTAACAAATTGGTGCTTAATGGAGATATAGAAGGAGAAAACTGAAGGTCAGGGATAATGATCAGGTACCTGCATCTGTATCTGCATGTAGAACATGGTATTATACTTGAACAAATATAAAAAAATTGTTAAAATATACTAATTTCAATAAAATGTTAAGTTCTTTTAAAATATTTACCATCCTTTTTATTTGCATGAGTTCATGATCATACTCAAGAAAAGAATACAGACTTCAAATACCTACTCTGGAAATTTTTTTGTGACCACCATGCCATTGATTAGGAAAATAGGGAACAAACAGAAATAGTGCTGCTTTGAAGAGGTGAAAACATCTAATTTTAACTACATGGAAGAAGCCACATCTACGGAGCATGAACGTAAGCAAAAAGACTCAGTTTTCCAGTAACTGGGTAATAAATAACATTGTTAGCCACCTGAAGATAGATATGAGCATTTGATGTATGATGTCATGGCCTATTTTAAGGTGTTCTCTACCTGTTTGAAAAGAAAGGTAATTCTTCTCTGGTCTTTTAAAATAAACAGAAACCAGAAAGGCACCACGAGTTCAGATATTCTCAGCTACTTGAAGAACTTGGAAAAACTGGCTTTGGAATGCATAGGCAAGGCATACTTTGTTTTTGTTTTAAAATAGTGCTTTGGTTTGTTTTGTTGACTCACACTTTCCCTGTTGAGTGAGCTTATTTTATCTATATGTGTAACTGCTTTACACATAAGTTAGGATTCACCCAGGTTCACAATGCTCAATTTCAAGTATCGGGTACTAAGCTGAAGAAGTAGCATTTTATAGATACCATGCATCAAATTAAAGATAATTCCTGCAATATTAGTTGCATAAAGGCAATTCTGAAGTGCAGTTTTATAACTGGATGAACAGAACCGAAAACAAAAATCAAACTGCAAGAAGAATCTTACCTGAACTGAAACTTAGCTCTTGATACAAAAAACATGGATCAGGCTGAAACCTTGCAGTCTCCCTTCATATGAGTGAGGTTACCTAGCATACATAGAAAAAAAATCTCTTTCATATATTCTTGCTTGCCCTTTGTACATTCAAATCTAAGGACATAAGAATGATAAAAATAAAGGCCTAGAGAAAGCATCATAAGAGTTTCCCCAAGTTACTCTCTTGGTGGGATGTTCAACAGAAAGGAAACATTATTTTCACTATTTGAATTCCCTAGATGCAACCTTTCAAACTTATCTCAGGCCACCTGCAGTAGGAGATTGGTATGATTTTTGGGTACTGACCACCCTCGTCCTGCTCCTCCCCTCCAATATTTTATTCTGTTTACAGTGGAGCTTAGCTTTCCTCCTAGCCACTTGCCAATAAGCTGAAACTGAGAAATGAATACAAGCAAGGAAGGGTGGTTTTGCTTTTGTCAACTTTTTGGTCTCACTTGAAATGTTTTATTATCTTGTCTTGGGAATTAAGTTCCTAACCAGAAAAACAGCAGCATCAGAGAATATATATCTCCTCACTCTGGTATTAGCATAGCAGATACCACCATAGTTAGTATAAACTCTTAGCCTCCTGCACTGCAGTTGTATCACCTTGTCTTTTTCTGGTGCTCAAGCACTGGTGGTACTTATGTTAATAACAGAGCATCAGGAATATCCTCTATGCACTACTGTCCTGTGATAGAAGCAGCAACCAACCTCCTTCTCTGCAAACATAAAAAATTCCTAGTGAACCCTAAACCAGAGAGTATTGAAGTGATGCACTGAAGAGAGAGAGTCAAAACCAGAGAAAGTGGACAGTTATATACAAGAGATTTTGAACTGCTTGGTCAAGACACATCTGAACACACTGGGTCACTCTCAACTGGCATAAATAATTTTAAGACCATTAATCTCAGAGCTACACTGGTTTTCCCCTTGCTAGTGATACAGCACAAGTCAAAAAGAATCCAGTGCTGTGCTCCACTTTGCTAAGCTTTGGTGGTTTGCATATTTCATAAACCAAGTTGAGAAAACAACCATGATGCATTACTAGCATTTTACAATCTATCCACTTAGAGAAGCTGGGCAACTCAGCTGGTGTGTAGCCTAGGAGCTGCTCTGCCTTTCCACAGCGTGACCTCTGCATGCTGGCAGGACAATCTTGGGTAGCCTCCACAGCCTCTCCCCAGTTGTACATACGCTGTGGATCAAACAATGCCCTTAGCCTCCCCAGTATTTACTGAGGCAGATTTCTGAACATGAAGGGACACCCTTCCCTGAGGAAATTATAAAAACCTTCTAAACATTTCAAAACATTAAAAAGAAATGCAGGGAAAAATAAGAATATTTTTTCAACAATTTTGAGCACTGATTTTCCTGGTAGGTATATTGAGGCTGCTGTGATTTAACTGCAGACAGCACTTAAGCACCACAGAGCTGTTCGCTTACTGTCCCTCCACAATGGGATGAGGGAGAGAATTGGGGGGGGGAAAAAAAAAAAAGTTAAATTTGTGCGTTGAGATAAAGACAGCTTAATAGGATATAAAACAAAGAGAAATAATAATAATAATAATAATAATAATAATAATAATAATAATAGAATATATAAAACAAGTGATGCACAATACAATTGCTCACCACCCGTTGACCGATGCTCAGCCAATCCTCAAGTCATGGTACACCCCAGCTAACTCCCCCCAGTTTATACACTGGGCATGATGTCATATGGTATGGATATCCCTTTGGTTTGTTTGGGTCAGCTGTCCTTGCCGTGTCCCCTCCCAGCCTTTTATGCACTCCCAGCCTCCACTGGCAGGGTTGTATGAAAAACTGAAAAGTCCTTGACAATATAAACACTGCTTAGCAACATCAGTGTGTTATCAACATTTTTTCATCCTAAATCCAAAACACAGCACTATACCAGCCACTAGGAAGAAAATTAACTTTATTCCAGCTGAAACAAGGACAAGGTATGGACTACATTCTCAAATGCTTCTTCAGCTGTAGTGATCTTTCTTTTGAGCATTGTCTATTAAAAATGTTCATGTTCTGTGATAAAGACTATCTTTCACTGTCTATAAATTTGCAGAATAGACCATAGTCTTGGGTAGATCAATGAGAAAAAAATCCAAGTGAATTTGACATCACCTGTAAGATGAGGCTCTATTTTATGGTAGTAAATTTATTTAATTCACTCCATTTTTTTTTTTTCTCATAACAAACATTTGAAGAAGCCATGATGACCCCTGTTTTCCTCAACATTTTGTAGGTGTAAGTTCTGATAGAGATTTTAGGGGTGCTTAATACAAAGAGAAATTAATATTAATGGCACTGATCATTGGAACAAGACATTTATTGATTACAGTAAGAATTTAATCTGTTTAGTTTTGCTAGATTTACAAGATCAAGAAAGAATGATCAGAAATGCATCTATACCAAGCTAGATTTGGAAATAAACATCACTGCTGGCAAATAAAACCACAGTGCCTTTCAGTAAAATCCATAAAGGACATTTTGGTTGCCTAATATAGTGATTTGATACCAACATAACTCCATTTATTTCAACAGAGCTGTAAATGCTGGGCTTACCTCTCCACAGAGGAATAAATTTTCTACTGAGGATTTGCCACTGAAGCCCATAATTGCATGGTGCCATATCAGCCTAGCTGAGTGCAGAATCAGGACATGCATGTATTTTGACCTCCAGAGCCGTGGTCCTCAACTTGCGCACACATCTCCTAGACACTAACTGACATTTCCTGGGATTTCAACTAATGATCAAATCTGGCTAACAGAAATCAAAATACAGAGGTTCTTTCCTATACACCTGTAATTTGTCTACAGCACAAATGAGACAAGCACGTCCCTTATCATTGATCTTTTTCTATGATTTGAGCAATGAATGTGTTGAGGCACTGCTGTAAACAGGGTGGGAATGCTACTGCTGTGCATCAGGAGTAAAACAAATAAGACAAGACAGTAAAAAAAGATGCTTTCTTGCTGAAACAGACCAAATCACAGCATGGAACTTTATTACAGGATCTGACAGCAAAGCACTAATTTGCTTCTTTGAATGATGCAGATTCAATCAATAAATCTCCAGCCATCAGAGTAAATCCTTCAGGAAGACAAACCAAACCAGAAAATCAGAATTCACTCTTCTTCCCACAGAACATTTGAAACATTTAACTTTTTCACTGCAGTACCTTGTTTCTAAGGTATTGAGTCCATACCAAAGTCATGCTTAATGTCATTGTATAAGCATATCACTGTTCCCATGCTCCCACTCCTTAAAAAAAAATACTTCAGTAAATTAAAAAGTTAATAAAGTTTCAGTGAACTATTTCTGCACAACGTCAATTCTACCAGATGCTTCAGTATGTGCCTTGCTCACTAACATCAAGACAAAGCTGAATACATATGTTAAAAACTGGTAGATCAGGGATTAAACCATATAACCTGTTGTGAGAGCCTAGAAACCAGGCCTGTGAAAAACTAAGACAAACAGCCTGGGAAAGCAAAAGTTGAGGCTGATTGAAGATTTGCCTCAAACACTCCCAAGACGAAACCATGAGTCACAGGGTGCTTTCTGTGGAGGCCGAAGCTGATAAGGCTGCCCAATGTATCTGGGGGAGAGAGCCCTGTGGAGACGGGACGGCTCTGCCCTGGGGCACCTGGTCAGATTTCAAGGGCCATGTGTCCGGTGAATGAACTTTGCTTCATTATCCACGAAATGCATATTAAAGTTGACACCCCTCAATATGCTAACGAGGGCTGTCATGATCATGCGAGTGACATCATCCCATGAAACACCTTACCCCTCCCTGTACATGGGATACGTAGGTCTGTGGGTTGACCTAAGGGACGGACCCAAGGAAAGTGGGTATAAATCAAAGGGGAGAAGAAAGGGCTCTCTCTCTCTCTCTGCCCCTCTTCCTGCCCCCCCGCTCGGCCGTCTGGAG
>NW_020799095.1:84356260-84441043 GCF_003259725.1 Athene cunicularia | reverse complement strand
TCGGAGCGGGACGTGAGACCTGTATCCATAGTCTGACATACTCTGTGGCTTTTCTGCATCCCTTATTTTATTGGAAGAGAAATGCAGCAATGCTCTACTCTCTGGAACTTTGACATTTGCTCGTCAGCTGAAGGTGGCGTTAAAACCACAGGTTGCTATATAATCATAAATAATAAAAAAGGAAGGGCAGCAGCAAGACCTTCTAGGTCCTCTTTCTTTTGAGGCTGAATGCAGGTCTCATTTTTGGCTTGTTTACCAATGTAGTAATTTCCTTAATTTGCTCCATGTTTTGTACTTTCATATTGTCATGACATACTTACAGATGGTGGTGGAGAAGGACAGAGGAAAGAAGCTTCTGGTAGGGCTGTGGTCAGACCAGAGTGAAAATCTGGCTAGTGTTTATGATACTTGGCATAATAACCATGAGGGAACTAGAGTGCAGCAGTAAGATCTACACTTTTCCTGAAGGGCTCCTGTTTTCCATGTTTTTCTTTCTTGATGTACAAGATGGAAGCTGACTGAAATTTTGGACTGAGTGGAAAATTTTGTGTCTTGTAAGTCCTTGCATGGATGAGAACAACAGGAAGAGAAGATAAGAATTTGAATCTTCTTTACTTTCTGAGAAATTAGTAAGATCTTTATGAAGTAAAGCAGAAGAAGAGAAAGAAAGGATGGAAGGGAGGAGTAGCCTTTAAGGAAGGAGTCTTGGGTGACAAGTGTTTTTAGGAGCAGGGTTCAGTCAAAGGTAAAAAGCAAACCAGCCTGGCCAAGAGCACAGCAGAACAGAAGGGAGACCACACTTTGCAGGAGGTAATGTTATCCTAGTAATTGTTTCAGGCCCATATCCACCGATTAGGGATAATTCTATCTAAACCAAGATCACTTATCCACAACATTACATGATTATCATGAATACAATAAAAGTAGTGTGACTACAAACAGAGGATAATATGCACTAGGGAAAGTAATTAGAGTAGATAAGGTTGGCAATTTCAAAGCAGATATTTGTGATCTTAATTCTCAAAAGTTTATCTACCTCTTAAGGATAGTCTTAAATCTACCTCAGTTCCTGGAGTGTCAGGACTCCAGGATAAATATAAAAAGGTAGGTTGTTTATAACTGGGAACACTTCCAGGTGCAAAACTCTCACTCTGGTCATAATCTTTATTTGCTTGTGACAAGATTCAAATTCAGGAGCACCAACACTTGCATCCCAATGACCCTTTGTGGTTCAAGCATTAAGAAATGATGCCACTGCACCATTATATCTCCTGTTCTTCCCTTCTGCTCAGAGATAGGGTAAGGGGTTGGTTTGGGGAGCAAGGGAGGGAGTTATTGCCTCTGCAAAGGCGTGTGAAGGGAAAATGACATGTCCTCATAGGACAAACAGTACATTCAGTGTTAAGTGGATAGAAGCCACTAAGAGAAGGAACAGAATAATGAGTACAAAACTCAATTTGTACTCATTCTATCATGTCAGTGAGAAAGAGTACCCCATCACTGCTAAGGAGAGACTCAGTCAGCTGCATTTTCTGGAGCTCTTACTGCACACAGCACTTTTTTTTTTTTTAATCATTAGCTGTGGTTGTTAAACTGCAAAATACCTCTGTTCAGACAGAAATAAATTAATCTATGTAATGCAGCTGCAAAGTTAGAAATGATTAATACATATCACTTTAAAAAGAAACATTTTAAAATTTTATTTTCAGATGGCATTACCTGAACCACAAACTACTAAACGTTAATTTTTCAAAGAAAAGTATTTTAAAGACTTTACATTCCATTAGTCATAAAGATATCTTAAAACAATTTATTTGAAGAAGGAGCACCTGCATTCATCTAAAGTTTGAATGGAGCAGACAATGAAATACTTAAAGGAATGGAAATCCTCTTATATACCTACTTGTTGAATATTCAGGCACACATCTTTGTGCTTTCTCCAGCCCTTTGCTTCTTATTGATGAACTTCACACAAGCAATTGAAGTTACCCAATTATCTTTATAAAAATCCCTTCTCAAAATTCTTGTTTTCCATAATGCCTATAAATACAGAATACAAAAAAGGAGATTGAAAGTACTATAGGACGTCATTTATCCATCTTCCTAAGCCAGGATCAGATTATTTCTGAAGACAGATGCAGTCTCCCCAGTAACAGAAGGTCTGCCTGGATCAAAGCAATCTATACCAGTACTTTCTGAATATTCCCTTCTCACCTTTCACAGTCCACTGTGGAAATGTAGAACGCCATTTCCTTCCTCTACTGGTGAAACCATTCTAATATTAGACCATTAGCAGTGCTGGCCATTTACTTCACACAGGTTTCACTGTCACCTATTATCTCCTTTGCCTGTTTCTTCATCTTTTATTTAGGCAATAAACACCTAATGCTCATGACCAATCTTCTGCTTTGTGTATGCCTAAAATTCAGATTAGGATTTATTTGGTAATATCTTTACACACATTTATGGTAATAAAATGAGGAAAAACTTAAAAGATTATAGTTGTTAAAAGATGAGAACACCATGAACTTCTACTAATTATTTCAGGGAAATATAAAGATAATGGTTGTGGGTTAAACAATGATTAGCAGCCAGTCTGGGTTTGCCAAGAATATTGTCAAAACAATCTAATTTCCTTCTACAACATGATAACATGCTTTTTAGAAGAAAAGAGTTAGCTGTTTAATTAGCCTGGAACTACGTGATGTCACACTCAAGCGTTTGACTGATGTTACAGGAGCCCTCCTGGTGGGAATTTTGGACAGTTCTGGAAATGACTCCCTCCTCCCAGATCACACTATATTCAGTCTAATTTGGATAGCTGGATGTGTTAACACCCTGGGTGGAGTGTACCAAAGACTGCGTTTGGTGGTTCCTGCTCCAGAATTTTTCCTAGGTAAGACGTTTGTAAATAAAATACAAATTGTTCCTGCAGAAATGGTTATGTAGGAGAGTCTTTTATGTACAGTTACGATATTGAGGAGATATTTTGTATGTGGTTAAGATATAAAAATAGCAATAAATCACACCAGTGCTGGGTGGTGACTGAACCATGGCCAGCTGGATTATAAGAAATGGGCAGAGCAGTGGTTCAGAGGCCTTACCCCATGCAGCTGAAGATGGCACTGCAAGTGCCCTTACAGTGGAGACTCATGTCATCACCAGACAGAGACTACCCATTCTGCTCAGGAGATTTGATCCCCACTGTGCGTATTACCCTATGCTATGATCCTCACGATATTTTTTCTTTAGCACTCTGTTCATGCAATAGCAGGATGGAAAACAAATGTCTGTGCAACAGTACTATGGAAAAAGATTTAAGAATCATAGGGTATTTCTGTGGGAGTTTTACTCTACTGTTAGAAAGGCAAATTCTATGTGGGGATACCTAACAGAAGCACAGCCTGCAACAGAAATTAAATGATCTTTCTGCTGCTCCAAATACTGAAAGATCTAGATAAGGCCCTAAAACTGAATCTGTTCTTCATGTCCAAAACAGGCAGGACGAAAAATGACTGTAGATCACAGCAAGGAAGGTTCAGTTAGAAACAAGGAAATACTTTATTTGAAGGAAAGATTCTGAAGCTCTTGGACAGACTGCCTAGATTTGTCGTGACAGGATTTCTATCACTGCTTAAACTGTTCCTTAAAGTTTTCAAATCTCTGTTAAAGATGAGTCTGCTACAGGATGAGGGCATTGTCTCAATACCTTCTTGTGGTCGTTTTGACTGACTAACATAATGTAGCAAGTGAAGAAAAAAAAAACTATGTTTGACACAATTAGTCCTGAAGTGTCTAAAGTGGATAAATACAGAATGGTGGAGTAGTCTGTTAGAAATGTTACCACATAGTCTGCAATAAACATGTACTTCCTGATCATTTGAGTATTTTTACCCTTATAACCAATGAAAAATCTCTGTTCAGTTTCATCCCCAGTGAATTCTACAATATGCAAAATGAAAGAAGGAGTTAAACCAGATGTTTCTATGTTACCAGTAGATCCTATAAGACCATAAAGTTCACTGTGACTGAAATATGCTGTCATAGGAGCTTTAATACCTCAAGACATCATCTAAATAAGCACTCATTTTTACTTCTAGATGCATTAGCAGATGAATAACCAAGGTCATAAATGTGTAATGAATGAATAACTCGTTTCAGTCCCTGGAGGTAACACACAGACTAGATACCATAATTTTCTACTGAAGAAGTGCCCATTTCAAGGATAAGCCTACGGATTTCCTGTGGTTTGAATCAGTACCATCACGATGAGCTTACCTTTACTTGGGTCTATTTGCAGCAGGAGAACCTCTTTTGTTTAACCTGAGAGAACTGCCAAATATCATGCCTCTCACACGACACTCAGACATTTGGCAGCAACAGTGGTGATTCCTGCAGCCTGACTGAGGGAGCTGTAAGAAATGTCTTAAAGCATGGCCCTGAGTCTGACAGAGGGAACCTGCCTCTATCCCATCCTCTTGCCTCCAGCTCATGTGAGCTGCCAACACTGTACCCACAGAGAGATGTGGGCCAAGGCTGGCTCCCTTAGCTCCTTTCCCAAAGGGGATAGGGGCAGGGAAAAAAAAAAGCTGCTGAGGGGAGAATAATTTGTCAGCAGAGAAGATGACAGGCAGGTGTACTGTTTCCCATTCCCAGGAAGGCCATAGCAAAACTGAAGGTTTTAAACATATCCTTTAATCAGCTCAGCCTGCTTGCCAATGACACAGTAGCCAGTGTCATTAATGAAGACAGAGGAAGACAAGCCTCTGCATGAGACACCCCATAAGGGTAAGGTCCAGAGAAGGTCTGTGAAGTATATGCTGGTGCCTGTGGAGCCATAGACTTACTGTTCTTTATGCCTGAGAAAGCCTATGGCCCTGAAAGCACTGAATGCACAGCCCGAGTCTTAGAAACCATCTCATACCACGGTAAGCTCTCTCCCCTTGAAAAATCAGTCCCTCTTGAGCTCTTCCTCACCCATCAGTGTACTGCAAGAAAATTCAGCACCATCTCTGGCAACAAGTTCCCTTCCACCTGCGCCATGTATTTCATTATGTGCAATATCTCTCTCCTTCAGAGTTCTCTAGACTTGTACGAATCCATGTGAACACCATTCAAATTCTTTCCCAGAGATAAACATCAGTCTTTCCCACACTGTTTGGAGAAATATAGCAAGCCATTTACCTTTTTAAACACAGATTCAGCTACTGAATTCTTACTGAATAATTATCACCAAAAGATATAAGTGACTTGTAGAAAGCTACATGAGAAAAATTAAGTACATCTTGAGAGATGTAAAAAATTTGGGGTGTTTTAGTGCTCATTTGCTCTTAAAAAGTGACTTTTATTAGCAAGTACACATACAAGCCCCCACTCCCTGAAAAGAAAAAAATCCATGAAAAGTGATAAATAAACTATGCATTAAGGTTTGACATGTATAACTGCCAGGTTTCAGGGAAAATGACAGCATTCAAGTAACGAAAAAGAGAACTACATCTTCAGCAACTGTAATCACAAATTATTGAATTCTGGTATAACTTCAGGAACATTTCAGTAACAGCCATTCTAATTTATTTATGACTTAAATGCTTTTGCTGTTGAGAAACATTACAGCTAAGACAGCAAAATATAAAATAGCACCCATCAGCTGCTGTGTTATCTGTGGTGGTGTCCACCCACTTTATTGAGAAAAGTTACAAATGAACCTTTGAGAGAAGAAAGATGCTGTGTGTGGGTATTGATGCAGAGCCTGATGGAGTCAGAGGACTAATGCGCTCTAATGGCACATGAGAGACTGAACATTCAGAAGCAGAGATCATGTTGCAGGACGAAGGGGTTTTTTGCTTGTTTTTACTGGGTTTAGTGAGTTTACTTTTTTATCTCCTGATCCTTGTGTATTTTCTCTAAGTCAGTCAAAGAAGATCCATTTTCTGAATGCAGGATTTTTTCAGAAAAAAAAAAATCTGCGCTGTGCTGTCCATTCCCTCACTGCCCTGTGTCACTCACTATTCCTCGTTTTTCAGAGCTCAGCATCAACATCAGTCTCCAATCCAGCACAGCCACATTTCTATCAAGCAATCTTTTCTCCATAGAAGAAAAACATGTTTCTCTAGTATAACTGTTACCTACCTTGGTTCTTCTTAATACAGGCAGATGACGAAACACAGCAGCTCAGACTGTATGGTGTAATCTGACTGACCTATATTTCACAAAGTATCAACCTTTACAGGTTTGAAATGCTTTGTTCCCTACTTTCAATTCATTTCAGCATTCAAAAGAAATTTTTCCAAATATCTTCCCACAGATGAGGAAGATTTCATTTTACTGTCTCTGCAGTTGGACAGAGCCACAGCTTTCTGTGTTTATTTACAGTATGCTATATGTTTGAGTCGAATGTCACCTAGCAACTGCAGCACGCCCCCTTTTTCATTCTTACACCTAATCCTAAAAAGACCAATGAACACGTGCAATTTGCTTTCTATGAGTAGATCCTGTTAAAGGGGATAAGTTACTCATGTTTAGTATCTTACAGGACTATTCGAATGGAATAGTAATACATTATTTCTGATCAGTGTTATAATAAAATATTATTATACCATATCTGAATTGTTGAAATGTATTCAAAAATACTCAGTGAAATCTCATCCAGAGGAAATTCTATTCATCCTACATTACAGTATCCCAGGCACAAATAATTTATTCTTATGATACAACAGTTACTTTGTTTAGAGGATAGATATATATATACACATGTATGTGTGCTAGACAGTGTAGTAATAGGTCTAGCCTATTCAACTAGATTCTTCTTAATACAATGATTTTTAGTAAGAACATGCTAGAAAGGTTGTAACAGTGTACTAGCTAAAGGGACACAGCTCAGCTGATATTTCTATATGTTGATCTATGTTTCAAATATTCTGCTGTTAAGATATTATTAAAACATCTCCCTCCTCTACTAAGAGAGCAGTCCAGACAGAGGGAGAAAAAAGCACCTTGAAGACTGGGCTTTGTTTTGCTTCCTAAGGTGTTGATATTAAATAAATTCTTCTGAGGAGCGGAGGATTTTATAATTTCCAGTATGTTTGCTAATATACAAGGGCACTGTAACACGTGAAACCAGCGGTGACAGAGAGTACATGTCTTGGCTGCAAACCAAGAAAAAGCTGGCTGATCTGATTTGAAGCCTAAGAGGTTTGATGGTGTCTTGCCCACAGGACTACAGTGTGGACTGTGATGAAGGTGATCCCTTGGCAGTGTAGGTCTGCTGGGTACGTACCCTGGATTGCAGCTCTGACCCAGAGCCGACACTGGCGCTCGCCATCCGCTTGTCAGGCAGAACTGTGCATTTTAATTTACTCACGGCCACTGTAAATGCTAAAACTTAGAGAAACCAAGGCCACTAGTGGATCTCTCTTGTGGTCTTCTGCAGTGACTCCGATCATTGCTTCTCTTTGTAATTCAATTACTGTTCTCCACTGCTGTTCATTTTTTAAAAAATGGGTATACCTTTATAGTTTCTTAAGACAAATTCTGTTCTTGAACTCCACTACAGTATACATTGAACTTTCTTCTATAGGCAAGTAATAACTATGTACTTATAGTTGTATTTACTGTAACCTTAATTAAAAAAGAAAAGAACCTAATTAAAAAAGAAACAGTCCAGATCATACTACACAGTGCCGATTCCTTTATTTTAACCTGGAACTAGCCTTATTTTCACTGACAACATTATTGCTATTGTGAAGAGATGCAGTTCTGTATCTGAAGCATTTTGATCTGAAATAAAGTTGTGGTTATCCCTGATAATAAATTAAAAAATCTCTGCCTTCTCAAAAATATTTATTATTTCCGAGGCTCTGAGTGTCCAAAATGCTATTCCAGAGCAACTTCTGTGGGCATGTATCAAGAAGAGAAAGCAAAATCGGAAGACATCATTAGTACCGTGGCAATTACATATGCCACACAAGGCTGTGGACAAGTGCATTCCCTAGAGATCCAGGACTGCATGCTAAAAATCACTCAAAGGGATCACCTATCAGTTGATCCAAATAGGTGCTGAGAACCAGTTTTATCAGTATTAACTAATCATAGCAAGAGACTGTTGGTTAAAATAATCCTGCTTATAACATACACTAACGTCATCCAGACAGCCTGTCATTAGCCCATAAACTCACACTGGGAGAAAAAGCTCATGGTCTTGGTTCAACTCTGTTTACAGTGACTGCTTGTCACCGTTACAGACATTAATTAAACACCTCTCCTTCTGAATATCCATAATTCAACTTCCGGAATATTTTTGTTAATGAATGCCTCACACCCACATGACGCGATAATTAACATGCTACAACATGTTTTTCTAAGTACTACCAGTCCTGGGGCTCCTTGTGCTGCTCTTGCATCCTTGCTTCTATGTAGGCCAAACTCCACTATTCATCAAGCCTTGTTTTTCACCCTGCCTTTGACAAGCCGAATGGCAATATTCATTTGGTCTGCCCTACCATCGCAGTCTGATTTGTAACCTAACTGCTCAGCTGTCAGCTTCACTGCAGGTCGCGTTTTATTTTAATAAATCTGTAGGAGTGAGACAACTTTGTACAAACACAGTGAAGACCTGAAGCTTGCCTAACTGAAGCCATTAAAGCTTTATTATTAACTGATCTTCAAGATCTATTTAAATACGCAGTGTTAGTGATCTGACACAATGCTGAGCATCAGTTTAATTGACTTCTTTTATTTTTTCCTTTTTGTGGTCAAAAGCACTGAGTTGTGTTAACGCTGTGCTACTAGACAGGGCTCTCCACCCATTACTGACTGCAGAAGAGGGTACAAACCTATTGTACCAACACTCAAGACTAAAAATCAGCCCACTGAGGACATTCACACTTCTTAAGACCTAAAAGTTGTGAAGCACTTAAACAAGTGAAGTATAATGAGGAACAGGAGGTTGGGCATGGTTAACACACAGCTAATCTTGGTGGACTAATTATTTTTATCTTAAATTTCCAGTTGGTGTACAAACCCAAATGTTTTAATATAGCTTGCACATCCTCAAAAAACTAGTCACCCAGGATTGTCACTCCTAGAACTATGCTAAACTCATATCAGCCCATTCACTTGCATTTCTCACATGGAAAATACAAGCTCCTGGGTTAAAAAAGGTAAGACTTACTCAAACTGGAGAAACGCAGAACCCTTGCAAAACTCAATTCATACAGCAAAATAAAGTAAAACAAGTATAACTAAATATATAGGAGACAACTAGAATTAGATTTCCAGGTTGGTGACATTACTGGTTCTGACAAGGTGAATTTATCCAAGCTTTTACAAACAGAATGCCCAATTTATCTCAGAACATGCTTATATTTTTCTGTTCCATCTCTTCAATCTGACGACATTTCACAGACTGCTGCACCATTAGCAAATAGGTTGCTACTTTTTAAAAATGCTTTTGCCAAGCTCAGAATTTAACAGAGAAACACAGTCTGGATTCTGTGACACCTATGTCTCAGAATTCGCTATTAATCATTAGGTTAATGATTGCTCTAAGAAAATCAGGAGATAAATGTAAGCCAAGGTGCAAAACACCCTGGAACAACTTTTGCACTCTTTTATGCCCTGTTTTGCCCCACTGACGTAACCAGGTTGCAAGGAGTAAGAACAAGGTTAAAATTCTTTCCATTGTAGAAAATTGCTTTGTACAAAGAAAAAATATTTGCAGATCTTGTTGAGTTCCATAAATGTTTCTGAATGAAAATTTCATCTGATTGACATTTTCTGTTGACTTGCATAAAGCTGCAAATCATTGCCTGTCTTCTACTTGTAGCAGGATATATATATATGGGGTATGTTATTAATTCATCTATCTGCAAGACTGTTAAAAATTTTTCATATAGTTATTTTTTAAAAAGGTAAAAAGTAAACTACAAGTCTGATTCTGTGGCCCTGATCTTGTGTTCCATTGTCTTAGACACACTTAATATATATTACAAATGCTAAAGAAGGATATACAATAATTAATTGCCTTTAAGAAAGGTTTTTCACCTTTTAATGTCATCTTGGAAATTGCATATAGACCAATAACAAAAGAGTGTTTGCTCAACTTAAAGTTAATTTAATTTCCTTAAACTTCTATGATAAACAAACACAAAGAATAACTGAAATAAACAGGATCCAAACCTCTCTAGGGAGGAGCTGATTTACTGTGAAGACCTCTTTCTGTGTCCTGCACTGCCCCTTGCTGGAGTATCTTACAAATGTGACAGTGTAAATTCTAATAGCAGCACTAATTAAAACGTGTAACAGTTTCTGAATTACAAAATGTTAAAATATAAGGATTGTGTAATTTTATAATCAGTCACTTAATCAACAGTTCATTATCACACATGTGGACTTCTTTTCTGTTAAACTATTGACCATTCCCATTTGCAAAGACTAATTTTAATCCATACAGAGCTGATGAACACAGTTAGCTTTTTCCCTGATTGCTTTCTCGTAAGAGATTACTATTGAAAGAAGAAAACCATAAAATGAAACACCCAGAAATATTGCTACTTTACTGCTAATGAAGAATGGCAAGGAAACAGAGGCAAGCAGATGCTTTCCTAAAAACCATATCATGTCTAAGATGTACATTAAATGTGAACATGATCCATATATAGAAATGAGAACAAGAGAAAAAATAGCACACTTAGCAATATCTCTTACCTCTGAAACTTCCACAGCATTTCCTGCTATCTTTCAAAAATGCATCTGAAAAACTGGTGTCTGTTCTCTTTGTGTGTGTTATTGGTCCTAGGTTCATTCATTCATTCTCAAAGTCACTGAAAGCTTGACAAAATTAATACACTTGAGTACCTATGTCTGTGACAGTATTTTTCAATTTTCTGGTTCTGGTGATTGTTTAAGGTTTCCATCATGGATACTATTCAACCTTAAAACAGGAATGTGTTTTCACAAAACTTTGAAACGTCAATTATGCAACTGTGTATGTAGAAAAACTGAATTACATGTTAGAAGCTCAATGAACACTTTGCTGCATTAAAGTGAATCCTACCACAACGCATCTTATAACCAAACTGCTTGTAATACCCCTCGGTTAGTCATAATTTATTCAATTTGTGCTGATAGTGTTAATTGCATCCTACACGCACATATTAGCTTCGGAGAAGTTATTCTATACATCAGTTTCATGTAAACCCAATGAATTACCCTCTCCTTCCCTTCCAGTAGGGACAATCCTCTATTGGTGAATGAAGCCAAAGATTGACCTTCCTTGAGTTCTCTCTGTGAAACCACATGATCTTATTTGTCAACAAATAGTAAAGCACTCTTGGTCTTTGCGATGAACTGAGTGACATCACTCCCCTCAAAGCTGGGGGCAGTGTAAGGGTCAAAACAACTAGTCTACACTTGAAATATTACCTTCAATTTAAAAATGCATAGGAGAAGAAATTAAAGAGCCATGGGAAGCTAGTTACTTAAACGGCTTTCTTTTAAGAGCTGCAGGTAAAGCCTGAGGGAAGAGCCTAGGCCTGGTCATACTGACAGCAGAGCATCTTCTGACTTTGTCAGAGCTTTGCTTTCACACTCACACTTTTAAACTGACCTGGGAATTTGGCCCAAAACATAATGGGGTCAAGTGGCAAGAACACGAATTGAACCGTAACTCTTAAATATGGGCAGTAAGAACATTATGGGAACAGAAAAGACAAAAAATTATGAGGCGACATTGGAACAGCACACCACAAAGCACCTGCAGCTCTTTACAAACTTAGACTAAAATATTAAGTTTGGTCTGTTTTGTGTACTGTCTCAGGTGTTGATTTAGCCACTGCTCCACCTTGGGATGTGAAGCTGATAGTGGTGCAATATGCAGTTTACCTGCTGTCCCGATCCATGAACACACCAGGATGCATGAACAAAGCTGCAAACAGCTCAGGGTGCTGCCTTTTCAGAGCTCACACACATCCTGCTACTAGAGGGAAGCTCAATGTGTCTATTTAAAATGTCAGCTTACTGCCACAGCTGATTACACATCTGCTCTAGAGTGGAGCATCAAAGAAAAAAAATAATCTTAGAGTTCTCCATTCTGTACAACAGGTATGTGAAAGCTAAATTGAAGCCTGCCAAACCCACCAAGCCCCTTTCCAGCAAGTCTGCAGAAGAGCAGCACTCTGAATAAGAATCAGGACGCTACCACAGGCATAGCATGGCAAAAAGGATGACATTAAGTCTCAAGGGTAAGACAGAGTCTCTGTTTCATCTGTATAAAATGAGGCAGGCCAACTCGCAATTTACTCATAAGACTTGATTGAGGGGGACAGAAGTACAATATATTACCTCTATGTTTGGCACCTGTGTAACAGCTGGAACACTATGCCTATTTTAAGCATCCGAATTTCAAGAAGGATGCTGAGAAATTGGACAAGGTTCATAACTGAGCCTAGGGAATGATTAAAGAATTAGAAGACATGTCTTCTAGTGAAAGACTCCAGAAGGTTAATCTACTTAGCTCATCAAAGAGAAGGTTAAGGGGTTGGGACTTAATCAGTCTCACATCTAATATGAGAAGTGGAAGTTTGACAGTAAGAGAGTTTATCTCCTGCCTGATTACCAAAGGTCCAGTGGTTGAAAGCTGGATATAAATAAATTCAGAAAGCACAGAAGGCAGGTTTGTTTACTAATGTATTTGATTTTAACCTAGGAGGGTAATTAACTACTGAAAAAAAGTGATACGTTTTGCCAGAGATGTCAAATCAAGATTGATGCTTTTCTAAAAAACTGCTGCAGTTTAGGCACAGCTATTGGATACAGGCTGTGCTCTTTACTGAAAGATATAAATAACACAGAATGAACTTACAGAAACAAAGTTATCACCATATTGTACTGAGAAGTGCCATCATTTCTAAATATAGCAAGGCCTTTAGTTCCAAACTAATTCTGCCGAAACCTAATTTAAAAAGATGCCCACAGAAATCTGTATCACTGAAAGGACATATCTAGCAGCAAATTGTAGCTAGATTTAAACATGTGAGTTTAGCCAACTTCAAAAAATCTGCACAATGTCCACTTCATGGAGGGCCGTGTTCCCAGACTCTTTTGCCACAAAGTTCCTCAAATCATTCCCAGGTATTGATTTGCAATGTCCAAATGGATGAATGTGACTCTGATAAGGATGAACTCTTCAAAGTTGAATGATTCTCCATAGCTGTCTGACAGATAAGCTTCTGAATGTCTGGTATTACTGGGAAAATACAATATAAAAATTGAACAGGGATTGCTCCCTCGTGCCCCCCTGCTTTTGACAATGATAGAAGATACTTGCAATGTCAGTGTTTTTTTTCAAAGTACAAATGAATCAGCTGTGTCAGAAACCAATTTTGCCATAACATAAATTACTTTTACATTTTCTCTTTGTTCTGGTAAAACAGGCTTATTGGTGAACAGCATCTTCCATTTATTCCTACAAGTGGTAGCATGAATTTTGAAAGAATATTATTGAGTGGTTTTCATTAAAAAATAGAAACATAGAATAAATACTTTGATAAGTGTCTCAACCCTTAACCTAAAACTCCTTTGTATATGCCTTCACCTTCAGCAATAGCCCACAGGCCCTAATTTTACAAAGAAAAATGTGTATCCTTTAAATCTTATTAGCTAGCACAAGGTAGCCAACTTTTTAGCAGATCAAAGAAAACATTACAGCAACCTGACAGTCCTTACACTAACCTGGATGTATGACAAAATCTGCCTGTTTCTTATTCGGATTAACTTTTATCTGCTTATCAGACCCAGAAAGTATTGATGTTCAGACTGCAGAAATGTCCATTCCTTTTGTGTGTCAAACTTGGAAAATTAATTGTCAACCAGGAGTCAGTCTGATACCATTGCCCTAACACACAAAACATGAATTTTATTAGAGACTATTTACCAGCACTTTCTTCATTCACTTTTTGGTTAAGTTTCACAATTTGTTCCTCTAGGAAAAGAATCTAAAAGTATGTTAGAAATATATTATTTCTCATTTAGGCATGCATATGTTCTTGAATGCTTACAGAATGTTTCAGTATCCCCTTAAAGTTAACGGTGAGAACAAGATTCTTTTCTCCTGTGTGCCATAATGACTGGATTAACAAGCAGAAAGGTGCCGTGAATAGCAGGACAGTAGTGTCACAACCCAGCACCGCCTCAGACTGATGCCCCATTTGAGTCTCTGAAGTCTTCCCAAAAGGAAAAGTAACTGCATGGTGCTACAGGGCTCAGAAGAGGTTCATGGTGCAGGTCTACACCCTAGGTAAACTCTCAAGGCCTGTGCAATGCATGTTGTCCAAAGCATTTAGAAAGCTGAAGATCTGAAATCTATCCATGTACTGAAGGACGAGTCTTTTTTCTTTTCAACATACTGCATTTCATTTTTGCTATCTCTGTTTATTAATTGGACTCTTTTTTTTTTTTTTTTTTTAAGTTTACTGCTAAATCACTGTTTTCCCACATACTATTAGGTTAGCCTTATCAAGAGAGACATTAAAGCAGCTTGTATTTTATGAGCAATCTTCGTCACTCCAGGTTCGTCAAAAAATATACCAGTTACTACAGAGCTTAGGAAATGAAACACTGATTCTAGGCAGTAGCACTAAGAGCTTTAGAGGTTTAATGTTTTACAGCTGTGGAGGTATATGTTTGTATATTTCTAAACTGCTTAAATCAGTGGAATGCAATATTCTAAGCCTTGAGGATCAAGCTTATTTTGAAAAGTTCAGGGGACAGTAACAAATGCTGAGACAGGTTCTTTGTATTATTCTAAGCTACATTTGTGAAAGCATAAGGTAAATTCAGGATATTTTTACATTAGATGGTTGGACTGTCAGATTTTTTTTTTCTTCCAGATGGGCTTTGGACAAATGCTTCTATCTTCCCATTTTGTTATATTTTGCTTTTTTTTCATTAATTATTTTGTGCACAGCATAGCCTCACAGCATCATGGCAGGGGTGGAAAAGGCAGCTCACCAAAAGTCAGAATCATTTTCCCCGATGTGTTATTCACAGAAGGATGCATGCAGGGAACTGTGCGGAGGGTGAAGTTGCAAGGTCTATCTAAGCAGATTTTACCAAGTTAGTTTTGTGCCGTTTCCGTGAACTGAACTGGCTTGCTGTGGATGGCACTTAAGTTGGCACAGGGTAGGTGATATAAGCAAGGTGTTAGGAGGAAGGCTTTGAGGGGCAGGAGTCGAAACTCTGCATCTGAGCAGTAACAAACCAGTCATTTTGGATCAAGCCATGCCCTGAAATTCTGTCCAGAAGACTTTTATCTGCTGTTTAACTGAATCACGGAGTTCACCTGGAAGAGTCCAAGGGACACCAGAGCCACAGCAAGGGTATACATTTAGCTCAGAGATACTATGTGGCAGAGCCATAACATAAAAATTTAGATGGCTAGCCAGGTGAAGAGAAATTAGCATTTCATTAAGAGATTTTTTTTTGTTAGAGGTTTCTGTTCAGCCCTACCCAGGAATAGAAAGCAGAAGAGCCTGCTGAGAACAAGCATCAGTAATGTATGCAGAAGCTAGACATCTTTCTATAGAAGGAAAAATGTGAGGTAAGTGTGAATTTGGGTGTAGAGATGAAAATGTGTGATTGGGTGACATTACATACATTGGTAAAACTACACAGAAAATAGACATATACATCCTAATTGCTTCAGAAGCAGCATGAACATATGTCTTATATTTTGCCACCAAGTTACACAAATATGCAAATTTAAGAGCAAGTTGTTTTTAAATTATTTATGGAAAAGATACCACAACTAGTCAAACTAATGCTTTGTAAACTATGATTACTAGATAATAGTTAATAAAAACCCCACATACAAGTTCTTGTGCCAAGAGCGACAAGCTCGATGTATGTATACAAGCACAACACACAACAAACTTGTTAAAGCCAAGGTCTCGTGAGTAGTATGCTAACAGGAAACCTCATTATGGAGAGTAAACTAGCTATTAGCTAGCAAAAGTTGTGTTTGACAATATACTGTGAAGAAGTTTGAAGATTTACACACAGAGTATCAATATAATAATGGGGAAGACTAGCAAGAGGTTCCAAATTTCAGTAACACCTGTGTTACCTTAGTTGGAAGTCTTACCCACAACCTTTTCTGAATATTTCCTCTTCTTGCAGTGATCTGTTATTTCCTTGCTTGTTAATGGAACAACAGGTAGAAATTTCCCAAGTGACAACCTGCTCTGCAGGCTGGCTTGTAAACACAGAAAAGTAAATGATAACCATCCTCTGTTAAAGCTATTTGTTCCATTAATATAATTTGAAATCTTCTTGACCAACTTGAAATAACCTTTTTTTTTTTTTTTGCTATTAGAAAGGCAGAAAAAAAGATCATCAATCTGTGGCTTGAGTATTTTTTTTTTCTTTGAGGGAATTCTTGGATTCTACAATGACCTGATTCAATTTTTCTAAAGTTTCAATAATCTGAAAGAAAACCCACTCAGAGATACTGTGCTGTAGAGCTATAACAAAAGGGAATAGCGTGATACAGAGAAAAATCTCCTAATGAAATGTTTGTTTCTTTCTACCAGTGTAAGGTTTCCATTTGGCCTTACAAAGCAGAAAGAATTGTAAAGAGAGACCATACAGTAATGCATACAAAGGCTAGACATCTACAGTCTAACACATGTTCAGTTCAGCATCTTAATTCCTCAAATGAACTTTCAAGGTGAAGATTCTTCTACTGTCAACGCAATGCTAATAGTTATCCTGAATCCCTAGAAATTACTCACAGCTTGTGATTTTAGTTCAGTGCTACTGTTTTACATTGGTGATGGTCTTAGTTTTCAAGACTTTTAAAGCAATGGTGTTTTAATGTTACGAATAGGAAAGTTAATCTAAAAAATTGTAGTCATAAAGAAACTTCTGGTTCATTAGTTTTAAATCAGCAACAACAAAGTGAAAGAATGTTAAAAAGGATTCATAAAATGAGAAGTGTAATAATAAAACCCCCCCTCCATCTTCAGACTGCTACAATGGTGTGGCTGTGTATACTTGCTGATGTGGATGATGCCCAGAGCTCTGCCAGGATATGGGTACAAGTGGGAGAAGAGCACGCTACACATTGCCATGGAGGGGGAGGCCGGATGGCAGCATTGGCCCCAACAGAGCTAAATACTTTCCTGTGTCCTGCACCTGCTCTACGTGTGGATGCAAGCATACCATAAACCAAACCTTCTACAGATCTAGGACCTCAACAGGCATCACCACAGTCACCTTACTATAATGGCAAGTTTGCACCTACAGTACTATAGTGTAAATGTCAAAAGTCCCATGATACACTGTGCAACACTGTATATGTACAACTGTAAAACAGGATAAAAAAATCCCTGTCTTACACAGGACATGCAAATATTCTTTCAGAAAATAAACTTTCTCCTCTTGGTGACAAACTTTTGTTGGTTTTGGGGCTTTGCTTTTATGGGTTTATATTTTTTGAATTAGCGAGTAGAGTATGTGTATGCATATATATTAGCTTTCAATATATTAATGTTTATTTGCCCTACTTTTCGACATAAAAAGTTAATTTCAAAAATCAGAAACATGACAAGATGTTTCCATTTAATTCAGAAGATCTGTCACTAAGAAATCTTACTATATTTGAGTCTTAAATTCACAGTAGAAGCTGCTTCAGTTCCTCGTGACATGATTCAGAGGTATAATGAGATCTCTGCTTCAGAAGAGGAGAGGGAACACAACACGTGAACATTCTGTAAACTCAGAGCAGTGTTACAGTGCTAGCGAAGCAGGCAGATTGAGTTTTTGTCGGAAGTCAGTTTTGGTCCCAATTGTCTTATGTTTAAGGTGAAACTTGTAAAACAAATTAAATCTGAAGCAGTCCCATACAAACCATAAATCATATGATTTAGCATTAAGCCTGAAACTATTAATGGATAAATCTCTAATGGCTAGGAATGATGGAAAACCTGTTTAGCTCTACCTGTTTGTGCATACTTGTTGGCATTTAATCCTTTCTTACTTTCCCCTGCTTTCACTGCCTTAGGTTACAATATTAATATTCTTTTAATGAAGCTTGTCTCTGTGAATTAAATTATAATTGAGTTCTGAAGAATTCAGATGCTGTATTATATTTTCATATTTTTTCCTCCAGATTACTTATTTTTCCTGAGAAAAAAATACTTCAGCAAGAAGGTGTTGCCACTAGCTCTCAGCTGCATGAAGAAAAGCTTTCAGAGCAGCACTTGGAGCTTCCAATTTAGATAAGGATAAGTTCTATTTGGAAAATTTTGGAGAATGCTAGGATAAGAAGGTTATCTGCTGACCAGCTGAATGACAGTCAAGAAAATGGAAGCATCCTCCACAAAGGATTGTTGTATCAGAGAGAGTGCATTGACAAAATGAATAAGAACCTCCTATTCAGAGTCATTTACAAAGTTATTGTACCAGATAAGAAAGAGCTGGAGTTCAGGAGTATATTTCTTATAAAACATGGTTAGATTCCTTAATCTAAGGAGTGATGAATATTTAGTCTTGAGCTTTTAAATGTATCTGAAGATTTACATACACTTATTCCAATAATTCAAGATTGTCACAAAGTACTGATACAGTTTGTAAGCCTTCCCTCGTTCAAGCACAGCTGAACTGGCAAAACAGCTTTTTGCCGATACGGCTGACAGTCAATACCTCAAGCCATGTAAAAGAAATCAACAAAATATTTTTTTTTTTTTCTGCTAGAATCACTGCTGTATACCAGGGCTCCTGCCACAATGGGAAAGGTATCAACCAGAGACTCCCCTTCTGCACCTCATGTTCCTGCTGCGTGGCCCTAGTAAATGCCCGACATGTAGGTGAGGCCTCAGCACAAGAGAAGTGTCTTAAATACATTGTTTCACAAGCAAAGAAACTAGGACAGCGTGGTTTCTGGAGGATGGGGGACACTGGACTGACTCACTAAGGAGGTGTAAGTTCCCACGGGAATTCCTCCTAGGGTTCCGGCACTGATGAGGCCGCCCTCTCAGAGGAGAGTCTCAGTAAGATATCAGGAAACTATCAGAGCCTCTCATTTTCCAGAACAATGATAGATGAGAAAGGTAGCTGTGTAAATGACCATAAGGGTGGAAGAGTTACTGGCTACATCAAAACCAGAGAACTGAACTCATTGACACTCCCACTGTCCTACCCCATGCAGGATGTAGTAGCACTTGCAAATTCCTAATGGTAAGACTATCTTTTCTTACTTCTTTTATTATGGTTGTTGGAATGCATTTATATAATTCTATAAACAGCATATCATTTCTAATTTTCAGAGAAAGCAAGCAAAATTAACTAACTAAAAGCTACATTCATAACTCTTACTCCAAACTGGGTCACTTTTCCAGATCATATCTTTTATACTCAATTTGCTTAAATCCTCTTTGAGGACGAAACACAGGATTGCAACCATAAGTGTCCAGCTATGCTCCAGAGATGGTACATTGCTTCTAGACATCTCTGACCACAAATGGTCAATACCTTGGTAGCTTTATGGTCTATGTAATAAGAAAACTTTGAGCTTGACTTGCAAACCAGAGACATACTTGGAGTACCCCCATCTGTGTTACTATTGAAGAGCTCAATTCCATGCAAGCAGATTAGTTTATTTTTTTATCGAAATGCCATTTCCTTTTCTTCTATATTTTACTGCACTGGAGTTTTCTGCCTCGTTATTACTAATCTTGCTGTAACACTTCACAAGGTGTGAATGCACATCTGTGGGCATAAGAAGTGCTAACACTTCAGTACATACATTTTAGTGAACGTTAACTTCAATAAGCATGCTTCATTTGAGACAGCAAGAGTATGTTTATGTGAAACTAATCTTCTGGAAAAAAGAAATTGAGCCATTTTCATAAGATAATTCCCACCTAATATTAGATATCTACAATGCAGATTGTCTACAGCCATGCTAGTATCCTGCACTTTCTTTAGAGTCGATGTTGTAATGTATGATTTATGTGACTGTTTTTAAACACGTAATTTGGAATGGATTATTTACATCCTATGAGTGCTTATGCTTTTAGCTCTGTGAACTAAAAAGGTACTGAGAAGCTTGGCTACATCAACATTTACACTGTAAACATTTTTGTCATTGTGAATGCCATCTTCCATACAGCAGAACAACTAGGGGAAAACAAAAAAAACCCAGAAAAGAATGAAAGTAACTCATGAAGCAAATCTGATTGGCACAGCTGTGTCTTGAAGGGCTGGAGAGTTGGTTAAATCTCTTGCACTTCTGTGGCTGTGCTGCACAACTTCATAATTTAAATCTTCCTTTCATCTACAACTGGATGCTGTTGGTTTAATTTCACACAGATACTAATTCATTAAAAGATCAATTTAATCAACTAAGCAAAATCAATGTGACTCCAACTGCAAATTTGATTTGTTGATTATACCAGTCTCTTGTAATCAGTTTTGTAAAAGAAAAGTTACATGTTAATTGATTTTTACTCTACTGGCTTGCTCAATTTCCATAAAATGCCAAAAAGAACATTGAGAGTTCCTGTCTCCAAAATGAAACAAGTTGTAGCCCTGCAAGAACAGATATAATGCGACTGAACCTTTTGTTACTTTGTCATGCTTCCAAATTACAAGTCACCTGGAGCAGATCAATAAGTAACATAAGGAACTTTGTGAAAGCACTCTGAAATGATAATGAGATTCTCCCACCAACAGTGGTAATTCTTACGGAACAGGTGAGATATGATACAGAAGTACTTGTGTCACAAAGAAAAGAAATAGTCTAAAAGACCTACCACAGAAATCCATCCTGTGTTTCATCTGGTAAATATATTTGAAAAAACAGAGGTTTAGAGCAGAGCACTGGAGACCTTCCTTCTTCCAAACCAGAAAATGACGCTGGAGAATTATTTTCTCCAAAGTTTCATGCTCTCAATTTCCACTACTCCAAATTGCAGGAGCTGTCTTCCTTCCTGAACAATAACTCATGAGAAGGGGAAGTTCTTAAAGGGACAACAGGGTAAGGAGGTACTGAAAATTAACTCTTTTGTCTACAGTTGCTGGATTAAGGCCATCTAGTTTTGTGTGTCCAGAAATACAGAAAGAACGAAAACTAGATTCCTGAAAACTAGGTAGAAATTTGAGCCTTCTAGCTAATACCAAAGGATATTGAGTACAAGTGAAATAAGCTCCGACATCTCCAGGACGGTTCCACCTACGTTTACGGTCCCTCAGCACCAGGATATTCAAGGTAAGAGATGTAACAAGTGCACTTGTGGGCTATGGTTGTAGTACCAGCTTCTTACTACATGGTGTATCGATTTTGTGTGTTTTACTGCACAATCATCAGGGAGGTTTGTCAGCTCTACCCTCTGTGCATGAAGAACTTCAAAATGTATTGAGGTTGTCATACAATCCGATCTGGGCATTCAGTTGCAATTTGCACAGTATCTGCTCTGCACTGGGGATAGAAATCTGTGAAATTGTTTACCATATCGCTGCCAAAAGGTAGCAGATGTTTTTGCAGACCTCATCAACCAAAATACATTTTTTATCCTCTAAAACAAGGTTATAACACTGACAAAACCATTCCACTACCTAACTAAGCACGAACTAGAAGAATTAAATCACAAAGTGGTCAACAATGAAGCCTTTGCCAGTGTGCTAGCTCATAGCCATAAATAGTAAGACAGAACTGAAAGAAAATTGTAATATTTTCCAATTTTTATTCTCATGAATAAGGACATTAAAGGTAATGCAGAGTAGAAAGGTAACCTCACAAAATGGAAGTGAGATATTCGTGCATCATCACCCAAAGCAACGTTTCATAGCTCAAATTCTATTCCCAGAAAAGCAAGGTGCAATTGAAGTAATTTCTCTTGTGTTTACTGGAGCTACATCAGATCTGCACATGTGTAGCTGACCAAAGCTCAGCTCTGAATATTGAAGTTCATCAGGTAAGGTATTTATACACATAATTGACAGCTGTACCTATTTAAGTAGCTCGATCAGTGGGCCAGAGTATATAAATATGAAACTGCCTAAACTACCAGCATTGTACCTGAATGGGATGGGGAACACATTGTGTTGGTCTAAGGGACTTTTACATCAATATAATGTTAGAGCTTTCCAAGTGAAAATATGTTGATCCAAAAAGAAAATAAATTCTCCCAAACAAACAAGAAGCCCTTGTGCTCAATGGAAATAGTGACAACAGGAAAAACTGTCAGACCTTAGTGAATAGCTTTGTCTGTATTCCTCTTCCTCCTAGATTTTCTACCCTCACAGAGAACTGTGTCAGTTTTTAAAAGGATATAAAATACAACTGTGGTTGCTTAATTTTTGAAGGCATACAAAAGAAAAGAGAGAACAAGGAAATGAAAGGCTAAATCTCTATCTGGATTAAAGCAAGATGTGGTCTCCATGTTGTCCTGAGCACAGACACAGCTCCTCAGTATTTCAGAAAGAAGGAAATTACCTTCTGACCTTGCACATGAAATAGTCTGGGTATCTAGTCATTACACAAAGAAACTTATGATACTCTTTTGATGTGAACTGATATGGAAGCTTGGCTTGTCTTGGATTAAGTTGAATTTCCATGTTCAACAAGGGGGGTTCCCTCCTGTCCTTTTCGCATCCATTTTAAATCTAATTTATAAAGCAGTGCCCTTAATCTTCTTGTAAAGTTGTTTTTAACTGTCAGAGTTGAGTAGCTATCAAAATGCTACACATTTCAAATAACTGCCTAACTGGGTATTTACTCTAGAGACATGACTGCACTCAAATAAGGTATTCCACCTTCACAGACAAATATTTTTCAATGTATATAATTCCATAAATTTTAAAAGATAATTTAAATATTCCTCAACTACTTCTCCTCAGTAGCCACCAAGATTGTAATAAATGTTGTCAAAGAAATGCAAAGTAAAACTCTGTCCTTCAATGCCTCAGCAGTGCCCTTGTTTTGTATTTTTACAGCAGTAGTTAATAGCTTACTTGCTAGTTCCTCCCTTGTGTCATACACCTGACTGTCTTTTGTCACTTCTTGACAGCCATTCTGTTATTTAAGCATATCTTTCCCTTGTATCTAATATAAGCACAAGCCTATCTGCAAAACTGAAGCTGTGCCTTCTCGCTTTTACTTGAGCAAAACTCCTGTGAACTTCAGTGAGAGGATTATGTCCTGTTTGCTAATCTTCCCACTGTTAAAGCCCTCAGCAAAAGGGAGAAACACGCAGGCTTCAGTGGGGACATCTTACCCAAGATCTGGCCCTGGTCACAGGCAGAGAGGATACCTCTCCCAGCCTGCAAAGAGGGCTGGGGACTGCATGGACACTTTCCAGGACCCTTGAGGAGAGCCATATGGAAGCCTGAGACTTCTTCAGAGCTCTTCATTCTTCTCAGCCAGAAAACACAATGGCATCAGGTCTTCAAGCCAAAGTCTTCAAAGCTGTACTCCAGAGAACAAAATAAGTGGTCTGCTCTCCAACAAAGTCAAGAGCCAGGATCTTCCAGGGAGGCAGGATATTCAATGCTTTTCAAAATCAGAGGACTTCATTAGCTGTTTCAACTCCATGTCTTTTCACCCTCAGTCAGATTCTCCAGTCCATATATCAGCAGCTCTGTCCCCTTAGTCACTGACTTATCTGAAAGTACCAGGTCATTAAGACTTTTCACTGCAGAGGTAGCTTCAGTTAACATAAGTGCTGTTGATTAACACAGGTTCCATTCCTGAAGAAATACCCACCCAAAAAAGAACCAGCAACTCTCATTCAAGAACTTTTATTATACTTTTAACAAGCTTGCTGGCCCATCAATGGAAATCAGCTCAGGAAACACCACATGAGCTAGTGGCACTTCTACTCTGTATTGCTATAGTGCTAATTCACAAGGTGTTTTTCCTCATTCAAGGCACATTAACCTGAGGGGCATTAGCTTGAGTGTATGCAATTTAAACTAACTCTTTAGTAAGGACAAGTTTTGTGAAGTAGCTTTTACCATAACCTTATAACCTTTCTGCCAGTAGTTCCTTATCATGAATTCATTTTAAAAGAGATTTTTTCCCAGTCTCAATGTAGTGTGTTGCACAGGGCAAAGCAACCAACCATCCAACCATCTTCCAGGTATTTTTGCATGCAGGACTAGCTGCTCTCACCTAAGCCAGAATAGAGTAACAGAGTCATTTTTATTTCACTTGTTTTATGTGCTTTGACCTCCAGGTTTTGTCATTTTTACCAGAAGGACCTATTATTATGAGTGCTTTTTGCTAGCCAGTATAAATCCTTGGCAGCCAGTTCCCTCAGTCTGACTGAAGCAATCAATCTGCCAGAAAAATCACAACAGTATCATGTGCTATGAATATTTTATAGTTTACTTACTCTAATTGCCCATTTCGTGCCCAAGCACTAAGGTCACACCTGTTAGGATATTTTGTCCTCCATAAGACTGAAAAACAGTTCAAACCCCAGAATATTCTCGTAAAATTCAGTTAAAGAAAGATAAACTGGGACTAAGAAACGGTTGAATCGACAAGCTTCTCCAGACTAGAGAGCTATCAAAACACTTTAAAGACATGTGACCTCTTTTCACCCTGTACATATATCTGTCAGGCACTTTGTGAACATACTCTGGGTCTGGAGCCATGCAGTGCCCACTGCAGTCAGTTTGTGCAGTGGTTTCTGTGGCACATGCTGATGTGGCAGGCACACAATAAACCTCTGCTTTAACATGTGAATCCCTTAGGCTCAAAGTCAAGCCGATGTCAAAAGAAACACTAGCCACAATAAAAATTTGCTTTACAAGCTTCTTTTAGGATTTTTGCATCACAGGATGGATTTGCATACCAGCATCTGAAACACTGGAAAACCCAAGTGCACTATTGAAAATGTAAGTGCGAAGATAGATCATCCTGCACTGGATTTTCCTGCATTTAAGCCATCTGAAGAAATACCTGTGCTATATCACACTCCCAGATTCAACATGTTCTACGTAGCTGGCAAAGTTATGCTCTTTCCTCCTTCTGGTGAGGTTGAGATCGGTGCTGCATACAGGACTTACAGTACAAAAAGTGTATTGAGCACTGATGTATCAGTAAAGATTATTGACAAACCTTTAAAGAGTTCTACTGCAGTAGGACTTCCCCTCAAATTCAAGCACAAAGTCACCGTATTAGGCATGCTAGGGACAAGGGCAATGCTCAGAGAAGAGATCTTAAAACATCTTGTCTACCCTACCAGGGAAGTTAACTTGATTCTGGTCCTCTTTTCCTAAGACAAGATATATTGAACTTGAATAACACAAGTGGCTATGATTCATAACTGCTACTGAGTTTTACTGCTTAAAGACAAGCATGACTTCATAATTGCACTCAGGTTATTCCACAGTTGCAGCAAGAGATACATGATGTCTACAGCATGTACTGCTGTGGCAACGCAGCATGTGATTAGCTATTCAGAGGAACCCATCTTTCAGTGCATGCTGTTCTGGTAATCCACAGGGTGTGAAAAGGGCAGCTGGGTGGAGACGAGGTTTAGAAGTACAGTTCTCGAAGCACTAAATCAAGTTGGGAACCCCGTTATGAACTTTTAGAATGTGTCATTCTGGTAAAGTAAGATTATTGCCAGCAGATTCAGAAACAGACATGAAATTCCTCAGCCAGAAACAGAAAACAATGTCTGTGGTAGCACTTGTATCCAAGAACAGGCTATTCTCAACTGTCATGCATATTGACATTCAGCAGGAATCCCTAAAAATGAACTTTTGCTAATCACTTCCATTCAAGCATATTACTTCATACACTGTCACTCATATTCCTACATCTTGCTATCTGTTGAAGTTTACCTCTAAAAACTGGAAAAAACAAAATTGAACAAAGAAGCCCCCTGCTTTGCCAATTATCAGGACTAGCATAAAGATGAACCCATAACCAAACTGCATTTGATACAAAAGGGTCAGTACATAGGTGAGCGCTGGGGGTGCAAGTCAGTCAGATTATACATAATCAACATCAATCTCACTGACCCCAACACCACCACCACCACCACACAACCAACAGTGGGTGGAACGAATGGTGAAATGCAGTCTCCCATAGAAGGAATAGGAGACAACCAGGTCAACAAGCAAAACACATAAGACCAAGGAAGCCACATACTGAATCTCTACACAGCCCACATTTACAACAGCCAGACCTGACTGAAGCCCAGTCCCAGGGAGGCAGGAGGTCCTTCCCCAACAGGAAACTCCACAAACTGCATCCACCTCACAGACAGACACTGCCCCTACCTGCAAGTGGTCCCAGCTTTTATCCCTAAGTGGGACACCTGACCTTTGGTTACTTAATGCAGACACCTGGGGCTCATTTACCCAATGGCTCTGTCTGTAAGGCCACCGCACCCTGGAGGGAAGCCTAAAGGCAAACTCACCCCCCCTTTGTGAAGGGCTGTGGGAATCACCCATATGTCAAACTTAATTTGGGGCTTGGGATTGAAACTCCAGCATTTCACCATCACAGCTGGATAAATCCCATGAAGATGTCGGTAGAGAAGTAGCCTGAAGTAGGAATACCATGTATTAAACAGGACAATTACACATCCTAGAAAATGGTTGTTTATGCATTTCCTGGATTTCCTGTAAAGATTTTACTTTGGCAATGTAGAAATTACATGTCAGGCTGTTCCTCAGCAATGCAATACCTGGCAAATATAGCCTTTTAAAACAAATAAGAAAATGCACACAAATTCACACAGGCAGAGTGGTGATTTTTGTTTCGTGTTAGGTTTCTGCTTCAAAATCTTTATTATCATCCTAAAAAATTGTCCAAAACAGATATTGTTCTGAATAATCTATAAATAGCAAATGATTCTTAATAATAAATTTTAGTGCTCTGTCCATTTTTGGTTGACACTTAACAGGATGTAATTTCTCCTCACTATATTTCGTATACTTTAGAGGGGGAAAATAGACATCTTTAAAAGTATAGCTGAATAAAATTTAAAAAGTATTTTCAGTTTCTTTGTGTTCTTCCAAATGTTTATACATAATATAGAGTCATAATTGCATGTCTTGAATAAGTAGCATGCAAAATATTTGCACCAAGCACAGGGACCTCACACATACAAGTTCAGTATTCAGATACTGGGCAAGAACTTTTTTCCCCCATTTTGCCATGAATACTTCTGTCAGTTCTTTAATTTTCCCCATTCTTTCACACATCTTCAATTTCATTTAGTTGTGGTCACTGGAACATTCCAAAGTGTTTATGTATTTGTATGTCCACTTCCTGTGCTGGTATTTTTAATGATGCATTTATTCTATTTATTTTCATAATTAACACCAGAAAGAATAACCTCAGTATGAATACCTCTGAAAACTTTGTAGTTTGAATTTGCTGAAAATCTATTCTCCTAAAAGGATATTCTGATGGTGTATGGGAAGATAAATATGCTTTGCCACATACAAATTTTTGATGAAAATAAAGCTGCATATAATGTATTGCATTTTTTGCTGATTCTTCTGGTGAATGACTTTTGCTATGTAATGCAGTAATACACGAAGGATACTTCTTGGATATGTTAGTTACAGTCAACTTATTTTAAAATAAAGATGGAATCAGAAAGTCCTATACCTGGTTCCCCTATGACAAGGATCTTTGTAAGTACACATCAAGAAAAAAATTATACTTTTCCTAAATCAATTCATTATCATGCTTTAGAAATTATTGAAAAGATTTGAAAAGTTTAGTGAAAACATGAACTGGCAGTTATTTATACTGAGAATGATTTGTAGAGTACGCTTATGTGTCTATCCATGTTCCCAACTCTACTGAAATAAATTTAAGACTGTTTAAGCACATTTGCTTTAAAGTGATGTGAAAACACTTGGCCACATCTAGAATGTAGGTCATACTTTTTTTCTAGGAAAGTCTTTTATATAGTTTTTCTTTTCAGGAGGGGAAAAAACCTCTGCATCACAGGGCAGAGCTTTGTAGCTTGTTCTTCCTTTTAATACCAAAATACAACAACAGGAAGCCCAGTGATAGTTTCATCTTCATGGAGGAAGCCACATAAGCCTTACATGACCACATGCATAATATCCTGATGAGATAAGACTAAACAATAGGAGGAGCCTGTGTCAGTCAAAATCTGTGACAAAAGCTGCTACTGATAGGAACTCTTCAGGTAACAATTGTCCAATCTCTTGACCTGGAAATACTGGATGTGGATAAACTCTCAGTCTGCAGATGCACAGGAGAAATGAACACTCTTGTAGGGCCTTGACTATCCAAACAAACTAGTAAGCTATCTATGCAGAAAAAGTAAGTCACTCCATCCATCACAAGTCTCCATGAAGTCATCCTTCTGCTATTTTTCAAGATTTTCTTAATAGCAATACCTGAAAAATGCAGAGCAATTTTGCTTCCAGTTAAATCTTTTCAGCAGTAGTAATGCACACATTTCCCATCAGAGCACATCTAACCCTAGAGTCTCTCCCCTGGAAAACATTTACATAAAAATGTTCTGTTATGTGCACCATCATCTGAAGAGTCAGCAGTCATGGCACTATCATGGATACCGCCTACTTTCTTAGAACTTCTTCAGTTCAAGGAGCTTGCATTAGAGCTAACAAATTAAAAAAAAAAGTGTTGAAGCTGCTACTTTAGTAACAATCTCTGTATTTACTAGATGGACTACAAATATGAGAGCCCTGGTGTATGTTTTTAAACTGTGGCCAATGGGGACATTTGGCTACTAACTACATGAATAGTTTCATATTTTTATTTATTTTATTACAATACTAAACTTCTACACTACAATACTAAGCTTCTACACATGGGAAGTCTGATAAAAAAGAGATTTTGCTTTTGAGATATGCTTCATGTTTACGAAGATACTTCATCATCCTGTTTGTCTCTCACAAACAAAACCACATATTATTTCAAATCAAGTTTCTTTAAGTCAATCTCATGGCAAGCAAGTATGCTATTGTTGCTCTGATTTTGCCCTGAATGGGCAAATGAGCCTGAGTGTCAAAAGACCACTTCTGTACTTACGACAATTGGAGAAATTTACAGACAGTGACTGAGCTGTCTCCTGTCTCTAATTCGAAAGCAACAATGTACTAACAGCAACAGTGGATAGTCAGAGAGTGAAAAGCAGGTATACAGGGTATTGGCATCTTAATGAAACCAGCTAATACAATATAAAGCAGTCCCAGTTTTAAAGACTTAAATGGTTACTCTATCTTTCATATAGACACTTTGCAGGAGTCAGTGGAAAATAATAATAAATCAGCAAATAAAGCAGATGAAAGGAGGAATAGACGTTTGCATGTTTGGTATATAGGATTCGAGCTGCTGTAATGGCAGTAAATTACATTCAGTGTCTGAGAGTCAGTACTGCACATCAAACTAAATGTGAGATGGTAGCTATCATTCAGATTAGACAGCATCTGCTGTGGGCACTGGGCACCTGAAAGGGAACCTGAAGCAGGGAACATGTGATACTATGCTGATGAACATGAAGAATAAAAAGACTGAACCGACCTTGAGTTTCCAGGGCTGTTGCTTCTTCCTACCGGCTGTGAACACTGGGCAGTGTTCAATGGTATGGAAAGTTAGATGCCCAAGGACAGCTGCTCTCTCACCTATGATTAAAAAAACATAGTACTTTCTGCTTCTGACAGTTGATTTCAGACTGAAGGCTATATATTGTCCCCTTGATGCAGTACGTCCTTGAGTAAGATTTGAAACTTGATTTCGTGTTTGTTTAAGTGGAAGCAGTGGACCACAAACACATCTGTCCTTTCCTTTCAGCAAAGGAACAGCAAAACCTTCATTAATCAAATACAATGAATGTTAAACACTGACTCTATTAACTCAGAATAAATAAGTTACATGATTACATTCATCTTTGAGGTCAAGCCCAAGGGGATTTGTCAGAGACCACTTTATAACAGGCCCTGCTACAATCTTTCTCCTCTCCATGTAAAGCACAGAAAGAGATGGGCACAGGACATGTGTGAGAGCTGGCAATCAGAGAGGGACCTGGGGGTGTTGATTGACAGCCGGCTGAACAGGAGCCAGCAGTGTGCCCAGGTGGCCAAGAAGGCCAATGGCATCCTGGCTTGTGTCAGCAATAGCGTGGCCAGCAGGGACAGGGAAGGGATCTGACCCCTGTACTCGGCACTGGTGAGGCCGCCCCTCGATTCCTGTGTTCAGTTTTGGGCCCCTCACTACAAAAAGGACATTGAATGACTCGAGCGTGTCCAGAGAAGGGCAACGGAGCTGGTGCAGAGTCTGGAGCACAGGTCGTATGGGGAGCGGCTGAGGGAACTGGGGGTGTTTGGTCTGGAGAAGAGGAGGCTGAGGGGAGACCTCATCGCCCTCTACAGCTACCTGAAAGGAGGGTGCAAAGAACTGGGGATGAGCTTCTTTAACCAAGTAATAAGTGACAGGACAAGAGAGAATAACCTCAAGCTGTGCCAGGGAAGGTTTAGACTGGTTATTAGGAAGCATTTCTTTCCAGAAGGGGTTGTTGGGTGTTGGAATGGGCTGCCCAGGGAGGTGGTGGAGTCGCCATCCCTGGAGATGTTTAAGAGTCGGGTTGACATAGCACTGAGGGATCTGGTGTAGTTGGGATCTGTCAGTGCTAGGTTAATGGTTGGACTAGATGAACTTCAAGGTCTTTTCCAACCTAGACGATTCTGTGATTCTGTGTACACAGTGTACATCTGCATTGCAGCACAGGGATGGGAGCAGTAACTCTGGAGATTTTCAGGTAACTTGACTGGATGGTTTAACAACAACAATGTTGCCTGCGAGGATAAATAAAGTCTCTTTATCCAATAGAAGCTACTTTCTCTCCTGGTCTGGTCTATGACAAAAGTACAAGAGTAGAGAAGATGCCCAAGACTCTCTTTTGCTGAAGCATCTGCATGGCAGGCTATGCAGGAGGCCAGGAGGTGACTCAGTACCCTCCCCACTGTCACCTGCAAAACATGTGGGAGGAGGGGCAGAGCAAGTCAACAGACCAAAGAAGAACCAGGGCATCAAATCCATGAGTAAATCACCTGATATGCTCCTAGTTGGAAGGCTGAGGGAGTAGCAGAATTTATCCTTATATGAATAAACAATTTTTTCACATGTGTATAATGGATCCACACATATTTACAGAAAAAGAAACACAAGAACCTAGTGAAGACATGTGTAAGTTTTCCAAAACATGATTACATACTTTCTGATATAAACTCCTTTAACAAATTTGCAAGCAACCTCATAGGAAATGATATGCATATTCACAAATGCAGTGAGTACATTTCTTACACTTAATTAACACAGCAGAATTTCTGCACTCTGATATTTTATCTGTGAAAATTACATTATAGATTTTGCAGCTGATATGAAGACATTACAGTAACATACACCCAGTTAAAAATACGAACTAATCACATAATAAGCCTTGAGAATTCAGTATCTCACTTAGTACGTCACTGGTGCTATATCAGATATCTACATCAGTGATACCCAAGAGCAGTAATCTACTCTGTAAACATTGGTGATTAAACTTAATAACTAGGTCTTAATTCTGCTGAACTGACTATCCAGGTTTAGGTGTCTGCAGATGCCTCCAGTGCTTCTGCAGCTCCAGTGTTCCAGATGAACCATGCCACCATCCAGTGGAATGATTCGTCTATGTCAAACCAGGACAGACAGCTCCCTACAGCACTTATCTGTGTTTTAAAAATGTACCTCGAACTAACTATACTGTAGATCCCCTTGTTCTTCCTTAGGTTACACATATCTTTTAATGCTGTACCCTTTTCCCCAGCATATACTGGAGCAAATTATTTTGTATTACTCATATGGATGTCAAGGGAATCACTGACCACACGAACATACTGTGCACCTGAGATTGCAAGGGCTATCCCTACATTAGCCAGTGCACACCTGCAAGAGCAGCTCTATGGAGCAAAACACTTGTAACTGGAGATTCCACATGTGCATTACGCCCATTTTGCAGCTTTTCACTTCAGACTAGCCCTAGTCAGACCAAATACTTGTTTACAACGGCAACATATTATGAATACTTCTGGAGGAAATCTCCCAGTTCAGTTTCCTCCCAAAGGAAAGCATCTCGTGTTCTGAGACAGCTTCACAGTGTAAACCAAAGCACAGCGTGTAGGGAGAGTTGGGAGACTTGCATCAAAAGTGCCTTCCTAATCTGACCTAAAAAGCTAATGTGGACATACCCCATCTGACTAAATCATGCTTATGCTAAAGGATGACATTCTCTTTCCTGCACCTCACCTTTCAGGAAAACTGAGGAGTTATAGTGGCTGGGAAATGTAATCACAAAACTTCTACAAAATAGTAATGTATCATTTTAATGTGAAGCTGCCTCTCCCACAAAACCTTGTGCAAAAAGTTATGTGCTTTTGCTGTGTGGCCTTCCGAGATTTAGTTGTCCAAGCAGATGTAAAAACCTATACTAATCCAAGATGACACAGACAAGGTTTCTAAAAATGTGTGTTCTGCTTAACTGTTCACTTGTGATATATGCTCAATGGTAAAGAGGATTTTCTCTATTAGTCATGACTACTTTGTAGGTCAAGGTCAAACAAATTTAGAACAGATCTCTGCATATGCTTTTGCCTCCTTACACTAATTACAATCCAGTTTACACCAGGGCAAAACCTAGAAGGCCTGCTAGAAGCATCAGCAGACTCTTGGGTCTGTCAAGTAGACACGCTTCATAGTTGCAGTTAGCTTAGAGTCAGTGTGAAAAATATTCAGTGCTCTCTGCTTTTTGTGTTTGTGTGTGTGTGTTTTATTTTGATTTACTAGTCTTTTAAATTTAGGAATTATTTTTTAAAATGATAGTTTCACACAACTGTCCACAGCTACAAAATTAAGATCTTCTCTATGGGAGAACAAGGAAGACTATGAAAAAAAATCAATGAAAAATGTGAAGTCCCTTCAAGCAAATAGCATATGGACACTGTTTTACAAAAGTAAAGCAGTTTGTGACCAATTTAATGTGGACAGACTACAGCTTCTGAAGGAGGTTGTATACGAATTCAAGATGTTTTAAATTATATAAACTGATCGCTGTAAGTACTTTATAGAGTATGGGGATGGAAAGGACTCAGCACTCTCATTCACCTTATATCTGTGTTCACAAATACAATGTACTTATTATTCACCATCTAATTACCTTCAGAGAAAATGTATGCATAAAAAACCCCTACCTCTACATATAGGAATGAAGGGAAACCATTAGAGGACAGCAACACCACCCCACCACCACAGAGCTCCAGTTCTGACTTAGGTCCTGACCCTCTAGGATGACCTAGGAAATAATTTCCAGTCTGCAAAATACCTGCAAACAAATATACCTCTATAAAAAGCATATGTTATGTGTTACAGCACAGCACAAATTTCCCTATATCCAGATCTTGTTAATGCATGCTGTTCTGTAAGTGACAAACTCATGTCTGTCTGTCCCTACCAGAGACAATAACTCCTGTCACTTCACTCTTCTGCTTCACAAGTACCATCTATTTTGTCTTTCAAATTATCTTATTAGATAGTATCATTAATTTAAATTAATAGAAATTGTTCCTAATCTGCATGAGATGCCATTGAGTCTGTTTCCAACCTAGAAAGAAGAGCTTTTCTTTGTCTGTTTATATTTTGTTGGTCAGATGAGAGATGCTTTCTTTCCTGCTTGCTCATCTTGCCTCCCTTGTAATTGTAAAGGACATTTCCCAGACCATGTAGCTGCTCCAGTATTTAGCTGCTTCCTGAGCATCCATATAATTATAGATTTCTACCTATAGCTGTTCGCTCCTAATGCACCCACAAATGTACCAATAAAAGAGACTCCTAAGACACTGAACAGAAAAATTAAAGCAGAAATAAATTAGGCAAAATTCAGAGATTGATATGCGTGTATATATATATATGTATTTACTTGCTTCTTCACTGTCTGGAATACCCCCTTACAATATTCTTCATTCAGACCCTAGAAAAAACATGTGCATGGTTCTCAAGATTTACTAAGTGCATGCCTGAAATTTGGGAAGGCAGTTACAACAGTATGTTGTCTTTGAATTTTATCTCTGCTGCTGATACCACTAATAAATAGATTTACATAAAATTTGATGCCCAGGAGTCATGAACTGAATGGGACAGGCCTGTAATAGATGTTTCTGACACAGCACTATCAGACTTTGACATTAGAAAGAAAAAGCCTGAAGTAAGGTTAATAAGACTGCATGCTCCATTACATTTTCACAGTAATTCTTGAAGAAAACATTGCCTTTGAGACTATTCCAAGAACTGAGAAGACTATGATATATTTGATCTTAAGTTTATTTATCTCTTTGGATGTTTTCGTTTTGTCTTCTTTCACATTGATTAATGTTGTGTTATTCAAACTCTTTCTGATTATTGGCGCCTGTGACATTTCTTCTGAGATGAAATTAAACTTTTTAAAATGTCATTTACTATTCTGAAGTATTTTTTTTCCTTACTTCCTTCTTTCCACTTTCTCAGTAAAATTAGGAGCTCTTGGGAAACACTAAAACTTCCTTTAGACCAGTCTGCTATGCTAACAACAGTTTTAATTCCCATTCTAGCAAAGCACAGGGAAGAAAACAAAAATGGAGTGTACTCAGTGTAGCCTCAATGTTGTTCAAAGTGGTTAAGTCATCAATATGATCTGTAGTGTAGCTCATTCTTGAAGTATTTTTGCCATTGCTCATTCTGTGTTATAACATAGTGAGATACGTATGGAAGCTAACTTTATGGTCTGTGGCCAACATTTACAGAAAAATTGGTGACTCTGCCAAGCCTCATTTAATTTGCCAGTCTTTAAACAGATTCTACAGCAACACATAAGTATCTATTTCAGAAATACATTAATAACTTTCTGAACTTTACCTTCTTTTATTTCATCCCAATAAAGTCAAAAAGAGAATGTCAAACAAGAAGAAGAAAACAAGATGGGAGTCTGTTACCTAGCTAAGATTCTTTCTCTGAATGCAATTTCTCCATGGACTCTCAGTCTTCAACTTGAGTGCTTGTGTTATTTTCAAAATTATTACATTTTAATAAGAGTTAAGAAATGGGAGATCCCACTGTGGTAGGTGTTTATAAACAAAAAGACCATTCTTGCACTAAAAGGTTTATGATTGTTCTCATTATTCTAATTCACTGAACACTTAAATTTTACTACGGTGCTGGTTTTATACAGCTTCTGACTCATCATTGCTCTTCCTACTTCTTGGCAATCATTTAAAGAGTAAATTTTGACCTTTAATCACATGTGGGAAAACAAAAACCTGCAGTGAAGTATCTGAGAATGTTCTGTTACCAGAAGTTCAGAGACGTGATCGTTGAGGGCTCAGCAGAAAGAAGCAGAAGGCACTATTGGAAGTACCTACAAAGAGAAGTCCAAGGACATGGTCAAGGGGTGATGGGCAGCTCCATGAACAGAAGACAACACTTTTGGCCAAGAGAAGAAGCCAAAGATGGGAAGGGAAACCAATAAATCCCCAAGAACAGCACAGCAGGAACAGCCATGAAGCTACATAACTGGTCTGAGGAAGTAGAAAAGGGAATGATGGAAAAAGCAGGTGCAGTGTGGTCATTGCTGAGAGGGATCACAATCTCATGGAGATAAGCAGAGCCCATCTCAAAGTATGCAAGGATCCTGGTGACAACTGAACTGTCCTTCAGTTTGTCAGCTGACAAACCTGATCTCCTTCTACGACAGAGCGACCTGCTTATTTGATGAGGGAAAGGCTGTGGATGTTGTCTACCTTGACTTCAGTAAGGCCTTTGACACCGTTTCCCACAGCATTCTCCTGGAGAAACTGGCTGCTCACAGCTGGGATGGGCACACGCTTTGCTGGGTAAAAAACTGTCTGGATGGCCGAGCCCAGAGAGTTGTGCTGAACGGAGTTAAATCCAGTTGGTGGCCGGTCACGAGTGGCGTCCCCCAGGGCCCGGTGTTGGGGCCACTCCTGTTTAACATCTTTATTGATGATCTAGACAAGGGGATCGAGGGCACCCTCAGTCAGTTTGCAGATGACATCAGGTTGGGTGGGAGTGTTGATCTGCTCGAGGGCAGGGAGGCTCTGCAGAGAGACCTGGACAGGCTGGAGCCATGGGCTGAGCCCAACTGGAGGAGTTTCCATAAGGCCAAATGCCGGGGGCTGCCCTTGGGCCACAACAACCCCCAGCAGCGCTACAGGCTTGGGGAGGAGTGGCTGGAGAGCTGCCAGTCAGAGAGGGACCTGGGGGTGTTCATTGACAGCTGGTTGAACAGGAGCCAGCAGTGTGCCCAGGGGGCCAAGAAGGCCAATGGCATCCTGGCTTGTGTCAGCAATAGCGTGGCCAGCAGGGACAGGGAAGGGATCTGACCCCTGTACTCGGCACTGGTGAGGCCGCCCCTCGATTCCTGTGTTCAGTTTTGGGCCCCTCACTACAAAAAGGACATTGAATGACTCGAGCGTGTCCAGAGAAGGGCAACGAAGCTGGTGCAGGGTCTGGAGCACAGGTCGTACGGGGAGCGGCTGAGGGAACTGGGGGGGTTTAGTCTGGAGAAGAGGAGGCTGAGGGGAGACCTCATCGCCCTCTACAGCTACCTGAAAGGAGGTTGCAAAGAACTGGGGATGAGCCTCTTTAACCAAGTAATAAGTGATAGGACAAGAGGGAATGGCCTCAAGTTGCACCAGGGGAGGTTTAGACTGGATATTAGGAAGCATTTCTTTCCAGAAGGGGTTGTTAGGTGTTGGAATGGGCTGCCCAGGGAGGTGGTGGAGTCCCCATCCCTGGAGATGTTTAAGAGTCGGGTTGACACAGCGCTGAGGGATCTGGTGTAGTTGGGAACTGTCAGTGCTAGGTGAATGGTTGGACTGGATGATCTTCAAGGTCTTTTCCAACCCAGTTGATGATGTGATTCTGTGATCAGTGGCTCTGGAAGAGAATGAGGGAAAGAGTGCAAAAAGACTCATGATATACCAAGTCTGTTTTGTCCATAGCTCTAACAGACTTGAGAAGTATTGAGCTGTACCACCATGACTTCCAAAGCATCTACTATGACATGAAAGAATAGAATAGAAGCTTCTGAACTCCTCAATCTTTCAGAAAAAAAAACTCTCTGATGAACTATACTAAGAACTCTCTCATTGCAGTTAAGGCAAATCTGAATCATGACCTAAACAGAACTAAAATTAGTTATTCTGCCCTTCTTCCTCTGTCTTTTTTCTAGAGTGTGGTATAGGATTTTAGAAGGATGAACAGTTCTGCCTCCTAGAAACTTATGGGAAAGTAGTCAGAGCTCTTGGTTTCCTGAAATGGTGTTATCTGCTTATCAATTCCACTGTGACAGTGCTTCAGAGTGTTACCTTATTGCAATAAAGATTGGAAAATTGTATGCTACTGATTCTCCCAAGAGACAAGAATGCACCTGAAGTGCGTGCTGGGGCTGAAAATCTTTTATGATCACTTCCTCTACCCAAACCCTGAAAGTAATAGGTGCCGTAACAGCTATTGATAGTAGGATGACTAGTAAGTCCTTTCTCTCTGGTATCCATCTGCAAGAAAACTGATCTCACTTCAATCTTTTACTAATAGTGTTAGTTTTAACAGCATAAAATGTATGCTAGTAAACCAAAGGAGTATTTATAGTAGCACCTATAAATGATGAAATTATTTTAGTGACAAGGACACCAAAACAGAATGTGTCATGAACTCGAGATTTACAGCTGTATATAGAGGATTTTGTTAGACGGCAAAGCTCTTCACTCTGTAAGTTAGTCTTAGTATTGATTTCAAATCCATTTCACACCTACAATTTCAGAAGCCCTAGCAAGAGTTTATCTGCTACTTATAATTTGATATACATAGCAAACATGTTCTAAAGATTACTGAAAATGTTGCTTGCATCGATAGCCTTAGTGGAAATAATATCCAGGCAGCAAAGCAGAATTTTACAATGCAGACTCGTATAGATTATAGAGTTTATTTTAATGTACTTAACCAAAGTAAAGCTTGACAATATTCCCCTGCCAGAATAAAACTTTATCATATGAAAGCTGCCCACATAGCTGAATAGATGGAAATCTTTCATACTAGTTAAATAATACATGCAGCTTCATGCAGAGCAATAAAGTGACTATCATTAGAATTTTGTACTGACAATGCGGAAAAACAGAAGTAATGAGC
This sequence comes from Athene cunicularia, assembly GCF_003259725.1. Taxonomy (NCBI): domain Eukaryota; kingdom Metazoa; phylum Chordata; class Aves; order Strigiformes; family Strigidae; genus Athene; species Athene cunicularia. The sequence goes on along the minus strand of NW_020799095.1, from coordinate 84,402,798 downwards.
TCCATTTATTCCTGGTAAGATTTTACTATCTACAGTAAGGTTATACCTTGAAGTATAGTTTGGAGGCTTGGGCACACCAGATTTATGATGATTTCTGCTTTTCAGACTATCTGGGCTTTGATTCGATAACCCATTGTAATTTCATGTACTCAGAAGGACTGCCATATAGGTCCTGAGGTCCAATGGTTTGCAAAGTTGAAAAGTATCATCAGAGACTATCAAGTCAGAGGGATCTTAGTGTTTGGCTTAGTGTTCATATAACACTGTTAGTACTACAGTCTGTAGTAGACCAGGCAGTTCAGCTTAAGTTAATTCATGTGCACCTTTCACAAAATTTGAGTGGGGAGACACACCACTGAAAGAGGCTTTGTCTCTGAATAAAATAATCTGTGGAAAAAAAAAAAAAAGCACCCTCCTAATTTAGTAAGCTAAGTGCCATACACAAAGAAACAAAATTACAATAAGGTAAGCCTCAGTGAACTAACTGGTGGGTGCCTACAAAAATTAAATTAGATATTTCAGTTGATACTTGACAGACTACCAGTCATTCCTGTCTTCCAACTAAATGCTGAAAAAACTGTGAAAGGGAAGAATTTCCCACAGGAAAAGTTTGTCTTCCATACTTGAGTAGTGTTCTGGTTTCGTGTGGGATTTTTTTTATTGCCACATGCCAGTCCAGCTTCATGGAATGTCTATTACCCTAGGCAAGAATTCAGACAAAAAGAGTGGTGTCTGTAAGGATCGGAAACACTGGCAGAATTTTCTAATGGGGAAAAAGGAAGATAACCTGGATTTCCTGTGTGGGGTGAAGATAAAATTAGGGATCTGCACTTCCCAGCAAGCAGTGAAGGAAAAACAATCAGAGCATCTTGCATGCACACGGCTGGTGTCTAGCTGGGTCTAAAAGAATAGGACGTACTGAAGCCAGGATTTGAAAGCAGATTGGCATAGATCCCCTTTCTGATTTTTCCACTAAACAGAGACAAAATAGGATGGCATCACAAACTCTTCTACAGTCTGTGTTATGTTAATACTTGCGTACTCCTTGATCCTTCTCTCTAGACTCTTGCCGTCATGTACTAACCCCATCTCAGTGGCAGATACATGGGATGTTTCAGGAGTACACGCAGTGCTGAAATAAGTTTTATTTGGGCAACGGCTGTGCTGTACAGCTTCCTCTCTGAGTCTGATCACAGCTGTAAATGCGTTTGAGTGGAGGCGGATGTCTTAGTTCAAGGTCTGGCTCCTCTCCATGTCGAACTTTTTGTATAGCTCTTCTTGTAGTTTCATGGTTTATTTTATCTTATATTAACAAGTAAGCCAGTAACTATAAAAAGATATATAACAACAATGGTACCAGTAACATAAAACTAAACTCCATGCTCCATGAAACGAAACAAAGCGTGATCTGACAGTTATGAAAGAATCATAGTAAAAGACAGAAAAGTCCTATATCATCAACAGAAACACATCTGAATAATTTTAGAACTGTGTTACATCTTAGGAAGTGAGCAGCTATTACACAGATTTATTGGCTCACATTTACCCCTGGTATAACTCACTTAAAATAAATGGTGGAACAAAAGGAATAACTTTGTTCTATTATGTAGTAAACGGTTTTTATAGCTTTGCTGAGTGAATAAATAATGATAGATAGGTTTGGTTGTCTACTATGGCACTTATTTTCTGCATTGTACATTTATATTCATAGCAAATACACTGAATGTGTTTTAAGAGAAACAATCATAAAGAGTTGCACAGTAAGTTATATTTCCAGTGTGAAAATTAAAACAACAAACATACCCAAAAGGGACACAAACATTTAGCCATGATCTTATGAGCAGAAGAAACAAGTTTACCAGTATTTCTAAACTGTGGATCTGATCTGCAATGTTCTCACAGACTTATTTTGTGGGACTAAAGTACTGAAGTTTAAGATATTACATTCTTGGACATCCACCCTCTTAGCAATTACTGTCTCCACAGCAAGGATAGCAGAAACAACTTGCAAAAAAGCAATGGCTCTCTGGACACTGGTTTACAGGTTCAGTGCATTAGTTTAAACTACCCTCAGTCTGTTGGATTTAGCTGCAGGGCTTAACCAGTCCCCAGCAGGATGCTGAAGAGAACAATATTCTCTTCTGCCTCTCCACCACATACCTGCTGGTCTCTCATGTCTCAGTGTATGGACACCTGGAAGCAGTAATGTACTTATTGCTGTAGCTTAATTCAGCACATCCCTCTGAACCCTAAACTATCTGAAATCTTCCCCAGAGAAAGAATAAAGATTACTTCACAACACATTTGTTGAGAAATATACTATGTTTATTGCACAGTGCATACTGCTGAATTTTAATTGACTCAGACATACTAAAAGCTTGAGCTTCCAAATTTAGGATGGTCCATGGAGCTTAGACAATGTGTGAGACACCCTGAAGTTTCCCTTGGACAGAAATATTTTGCAGAGATTAGATAAGGAATCTTACTACAGTTCTATTTTCTCTACCAAGGAATAAATCTTGCTCCCAAGAAACTAGTGGCAAATTTTTCTTTTACCACAGGCCACTGGAATTTTTCTCTAATTCATCTCTGTTAGCAGAAACTGTATATATTTTGATTTAAAGACAAATCTTATATCCAAGGAACATAGTATGGCCCACTGCTTTGATCCACCATACAGAAGCTCACTCTTTGTGGCTTCACAAACAGTGAGGGAGACAGTAAAGTAGTCCCTTCTACAGGAGGAAAGGTATAGATATAGCTATGGTATGTTCATTGACGTAGTTTACCACAGGGTGCCCTACAGTATTGTGTAATCATGTGGCTTTTATTACACAGGACAGTCAAATAATAGCTGTTAAAATAGGATTTCACAATGTATTAGAAATTAATCAGTTAATGAAAATTAACTCAGACCAATTCTCCTTTGCCACTGCTAAGAATTCAACCCCCTCCTGTTACCAGTCTAAGAGAGGGAGGAAGGAATAGATTTAAAAAAAAAAAAAAAATTAATAACTCATTGTAGCTGATTAACACAAACTCATACAACTTTATTAGTAGCACTGTATTTCCATATGTAAAGCCCTTGCCCTCAGATAACCTCACACACCTCTAAAAGCACTTCTCCTTAAAAACACATATCGCACCCTCAGATAACTCAAACAAAATAAGAGGTAAGGTAGGTGAAGGAGGGGTTACTGCAGGAAAGGGAAAAGACGGTGGGGGGGCTCCCAGGAAAATTTTTCTTTTTATTACACACACACATATGTGACCCACTCTGCTGGTGAATGACATTCTATTTTTCAAGCAGGTAACCTGCAGGTTAGACACATAGAAATACAGGTTATTATTATTTGAGCTGCAGTATACTCAGGAACGGACTTGCACCCTAGTGTGCTGACTGTATTGCAAACAGAATTTAAAAAAAAACAAAACAAAAGTTTCTGTCCCAGTAGACCTTCACAGTCCCATAAAATTACAGAAAGGTCAAATCTTGATGGTAAGTTCAACCCAACACTTTTCTGTTTTCAAGTCACTCAGAGTGTTTTATATTACACCCTTGGGTTCACTGTAGTTTCTTTCAGTCACAAAAGCATTTGGCAATCATGTTATAAACAGTTCAGAAAAATTCAAAATGCAGGAGCATAAATTACTGTAGACACTCTCAACCTTTAGAGAGAGAAGCAAAAAGAGGGGAGGGAGAGGTAATGTGAATGTGAAATGGGGAACAAATAAAAAGTAGTAACAACATTTTACTTCCAAACTTCTGTCTGACATCCAAGTAAGAAGGGGAGCATCAGGAGGAATTTCCCAGGATGTTCAGCCTCCAAGAAACCAAATGGCAGCCACTATCGGGAGGGGGAGCATTGTCTTAGGCAAAAATTGCCACCTTACATATAGGTGGAAAGTATATGTCATAGGTTGGGGTGTTGCATATAAGCCCTTTTTCCCTGACTCCTGAAGAATGGGAGCATGCTAAGCATGCCAGGTAAATATGCTCTCCATGCAACATGTTCCTGAGGGTTGTACAGGGGAAGGCAGAGAAAGTTCTCAAAGGCAGACTGGGATGCAGAGGCAGAGATCATGTGAAAAGGCATTTTCTTCCAAGAAAACAAAAAACTGTCCAAAAGACAGCAACAGCAATTACCATCAGTCCCTGTCCCCAGAACTGACTGATATGACTTCAGTTATGAATTTTTTTGGACGTGTGCCTGAGCACTCAGATTCTCTATGTTTTTGATACAGTTGAGATCAGGCTATTGAAATTCCACCGGCCTTCACATTCATCCTCCGTAAGACTGATTTTTACTAGCCCTATTTGCTATTTAAAAAGCAGTCTCACTAAGAGGCCCCTCTTGAATCAGGAGTTTCATTTGGGGGTAAATCGTAAAAATGTTCAGTAACAGATAGCTGTTACTAAGGGAAGACTTTTCAACCCAAATAGGCAGACAAATGAAGAATAATTGCTCCCACAGGCACAGAGGGATGAAGACTTGACTGCCACTGAAAAAAATGTTTTGGAAAAACATGAGTCTTAGTGAGTTATGTTTTTCCCATTCCAGCTCCATAACCAACAAAGCATGTCTTCTTTTTCTTTTAAGCAAGCCAGCCTATCTTAACCACACTTTCTTCCAGATAAATGCTCACCTAGAAGTTGCCACCTTATTATATCCCTCAAGTCAGCTCCCTACGTCCTATATTTGAGCAGTGAGAAGTATAAAAAAGGCCACATTCTCTCCTCACCTCCCTTTTTTCACATCTTATATCATCAAGGCACATTTCTCTAAGGAATGTCTAACAACTTTTAATCTCTGAATGCTGAACATGCTGCCAGAGGTGATCCAAGTCACTTATGTTACTGAAACAGAAATAGTAAGAATATTTCAAAAGAAGCCCCGAACCCAGAAAAGTAAAGTGATCAAACAGCTGTGACAGTGGACTGAAGCCATTCTCCTGTGGTGTTGGATGTGGCCGGAGTAGCAGTTAATTACCAGTCCTTTTTTGCATCATGGGGAGAAAACCTTCAGAAGAGGATCATAAATGAAGGATAAATTTTTTTAACAACTGCAAACCAGAACCTAAAGACATGGCTTGGTTTGCACACAAACAGCAAATCTGAGATTAGCAACCTCCCCCTGGATTAGTTAGAGAGATCAAAGATGCAGAAGTTCAAATACAGATATTTGAAAAGCAGGTTGGTGAATGTGGTGACACGGCACACTGAAATCAGGCCGGGGGCCTTGACTTTGGCCCACCTGGTCTGCGGGTACAGGCACCTTCTCTTAAAAGTGTGGTGGTGGTATCAGGTCCTCTGGAGCCAAACAGCAAAGGCAGAGTACACATACACACAGAGTAGATGTTTGGACAGTAATTTACAAGTGATTGATGAGTGCCACTCATGCTGTTACAGTGATTGCTACACTTGCTGATTTAGGTGCTTCACCTGACAGAGCACTGACTGAGTTAAAAGCAGCAGCAAATATTCAGCCAGCAGTGGAAAACTGTGGAATGGCAAGGGAAGAGCAATTCAACTGTTTAACTGAGGACACTAAGAGCTGAGCAGGAGACTGGGATCATGCTATGTTGGCGTCTTCAAGGACTACTGACAACTCCTTGCATCACCAGCTTTCCTAACAGCAATAGGCAACATTTCACAAATATTTGCACAGTTACAGGCAGGCTAACCGTGGCTTTGCGCTAAAAATCAGTACCGATCTATACAGATGTCACACACCTGATTGCTTCAGTAATCAGCTGGTAATTTGTCAAATGGGACCCCAGCAGTGAGGTCAGCCTGACAGTAACGATACTCAAACCAAACCACTACTGAAAGTGTAAGGTCTTGCTTCCCATCTCTCTTCTCCGGCTCCTCCCACCTGCTATCCCACACTCAGCCCTGTAACTCTTCTTCCTTCCGATCTACATTCTCTTTGCTGAGTGAGTTTCTAACAGGTCAGGGGAATGAAGCATTTCAAGGAGAGGCTGGACAGGCACCAGAGCTGGCTCAAGGTATGGAGCAGAACTGTGTGACCAGGAGAACCAGGGAAAGTGATGGAAAGAAGCTCAATAACATCCCCTCTTGGTGGCTGTGGGAAGCTGTTAAATCAGTTCAAGGTGTATTTCCTTTTACCCCTTCAAATACACTCCCATTACAATGTAAAGGTGTAGCTTGTTTTGCTGTGCTGGAAATGCTTGAGGGCTTCAGAGCAGGCAATGCCAAAGCACAGGTGGCAGGGTTTTAAGCAGGTGGAAAAAAGGCAGGAGAGGACTAGTAATACCTGTATCTGGACATGGATCTAACTGCAGCACAAAGAAAGGTACTCTAACTCTAGAAGGGGCTAGAGATATGTACAGAGCTAATGTGATAAATCCACACTCAGATGCACAGCTGACTGATCACGAAGTTCAGGGAAGAGATGAAAGTATAAGAGGAAATAGCAAAGAGAAAAGCATTACAAAAGCATACATACATACAAAGGAGGAAAGTCAAAAGAACATCTGAAAATCTAACCTGTTACCAAGCTAAAACTTCCAGGTGTTGATGCCCTACCCTTCTTCACCTTCTCCTCATGCCAGCCCCAGCTAATGTCAGCAGTGAGATGAGTCTGATCAATGGCTGATCCAGTTGAAAAATAAGCCCATTCCCATTTTACTTTTCAGCTGGATTCCTCCCTGAATCTAACTGACCACACAGTTGCATGATCAGCAATGGTATTAATGCAGTGTCAGTCTGTACTTAGATGAGTTCAAAGCATCCATTACCCTGCTGCCAATAGAACCCTGCAACACACTCACAGCACAAGCCTGTGCTATCCATCCTGGGTCTATGTAAGGCAGATGTACCACTGCAGGATAGCTGGTCAGTTATGCAGTAGTAGCTCTCTTCCTTGTTCCCAGTCGCCATTGTCGCATTAGCAGATAACGAGAAAGTTGCATTAAATGCTTTGCTTTTCATTTTCCTTGTGAGCACACTGTTCTAATTAAGAAACTGAAGCCAGAGAATGAAATGGAAGGTGGTACATAGGCACAATGTGCTTACACAGGTATCTACCCTAGGAAATAAGGAGAAAACTGATGTCCTCTAGAACCTCATCATCATCTACTTACCTACATGTCAATAACTGAATCCCTGTTAAGGCCACAGAGACTTGGAGTAAGCAAGTCTAGAGAAAAAATAAAGAAAAAAGTGTGCAAATATAAAAGGCTAACATTTCACTAGTTTTGTGAACCTTTTAAAAGACTTACTGTATTCTCTGACTAGAATTAAGGAGGTATTGTTCCTGAAAGGGGTATTTTGAGAGGCAGGCAGTTACGGGGCACATGCTGTTACAAGAATTGCATGAACCACTGTCCCAGAACTATGGGCTGAAGGACACTATCTCCCTTCACATAAAGCACAACTTCAGCATCTGTTTTCTGATGGAAGCTCATTTACAGACCTGCAGCTCTGATGTTGTAATTATAACATTAACAGGTAACAAGCTGTTAAAATGTGAAATTAAGATGAATATGGCTGATACACAAGGATTATTTCTCAAACTAAATACAAGGGAGAAATATTAATGTTTCAGTAATTATGATAACATTGTATGAATATCTTCCCTCAATTAATTACATACATTCTGAACCAAATAAAGCCTTAATGTGGCTGATGACAGCAAAGCTGAACACAGTCTTCCTTGCCTAAGAAATAATGGTTCTGTTCACAGAGTTGACACTTCTGAAAGGAAGATGAATTCTGGCAACCAGATCTATTTTCCTTAACAGATGTTTCAGAATATGGTAATGAGATGTGAGTTTCCTAGGTTGTCAGCTGGAATTCACTAACCAGGAAACAGAACAAAATGGATCTGATGCAATCCATCTTTTCCCTTTAAGCCTTTAAAGACTACATTAGATTTTATATTAATTTTACAAAACACTGCTTGCAATAAATTATGCAACAGTACATCCACCTCTGCTAACACAATTTACTCTCAAACTTTCCTTCACTAATTCATAACTGTGTATGACAGACATCATGTCTATTTGAAGGGTTTCAGAGTGGCTCTGGCATCCAGAACACTATCACATCCTTGCAAAAGAAAACAAAAAAAATTTCAAAAAGTCAGAAGAAACACATTGTCTGTGACGTGTTCAATCAAACTCTGTAGTGTGAAAAATGCAACACATTTTTAGATAGCAAACAAAATTCAAATTGAACTCAAATCTTAAGTAATTTCTTAAACACAGCTTTTATCTTCACACTGATGAAAGCTGTACTAATGAAGGACCAGCTAGAATTACATGTCTAGCAGCGAGATGAAAGGGAATGACTCTCTTAATTAAAAGCTGAATCGTGTTTAAATTTCCCACTTACAGTAGTTGCCAAACTCTTGTTTCCTGTATTTTTCTAGAATAACTCTCATGTACATCTCAGTATAAAGGAGTGAACTATATCATGACAGTGCAACATATTAAATGTCGACATACCCACAAAGAATAAACAGTTGAGAAACTTCAACTTCCAGCACTGTTACTCATGTAAATGATAAATTTGTGTGCCCGATGTTTTATGTCAAGCATCATTAAGATTGGTCTTTGATTAGCAGGTAAAAAAACCTACACTGAATCCTGAAAACACAGAAAGAAGAGCACTAGCAATTTTTAGCCAATGTGCATTGTTAGAAAGCCAATGACATTAATAGCTGTATTAATAACATTATCACAGGCAAAACTCATAGCTTTGCCAGTTGTTAGGGCTACCTGCCAATCCTTCTTATGAAGCCCTGAAAAGAAGGGAAAATAAACAACTGGGCTGATATTTTCTGACAGTCTGCAGCTGAATTTCCCATACATTATCACACCACCCAATTTCAGAAACAACTCTTTAGGCATTTCCATGAATGAAGTTAGAGAAAACTCCACTGGTCTGCAATTTCAGACAATTCATGTGATCATTACCTAAGAAACTGTAGCGTTTCATGCACTGGAAGAGTAACTTGAAGGAAGATTCGTGGGTTAAGTTTTAGTGTCAGAAATATGCTCCTTACTCTTATGGAAATCCTCCCAAAGTTGTCTAAGTGATGAAGATGTGAACTACTGCTATGAAAAACACGTAATTTTGGGAGGTTTCTTAGAGCTAGCTAAAATGCTTGGACCTTCTGTTTTTGCTGAGGAAGCTCCATCCTTTCCCTATCCCTGTCTATGGCTGGACTTATCACCTGGCATTATCACCTGCCCTTCAGGACTCAGACTGCTCCAATAGGGAGAGAGGGGGATGAACCTCCTTCATCCCTCTGAATTACAGCAGTACAGGACAGTATAATGGAGGACACCGAGTTTGTCTTCTCTTCATCATCACCTGGCACTGGGGAGGTAGCTGCTGGACTTCAATACAGGGAAAGAACCAAATTTAACATAGTAATAGGTTTATTTGGGTCCTATAGTAAAAGTTACTTGTGCTCTTCATGACAATCTCTCAGTTACTTTTTTTTACATTCTTGAGTGTCTGGGAAGTGTTATTGCTCCTGTATTGCAAATAAAATACTGAGTATTAGAGATTCAAAGCAGCACCCCCAAAATGCCAGTTGCGTTGCAGAGCAGAAACTGAGTCCGACTTTCTGATTTTTCTTCTTTTCTCTAGCCTGGTGAGAGTCTGTGGTAGAACAGTGACTGGGGCTTGGAAAAAGACTAGAACTACAATCTCTGATAGTCTTTGTCTAGTTAATTCCCACCTGTAAAGTGGAAATATGTGTTCTTCATTATCTTTAGGGACTATTCTGAAAATAAATCCATTTAAGACTTTGAAGTGACCAGATGTAAAGTATAAAAATACCTAAAACTGTAACTTCTAAAAGACATGTTAGTTCTAAGATGAATATGACTCCAGAGTAGTAGGGTTTATTTATAAAATAAAAAGAAATATTGTGGGTTTATTTTGCTTTTTTTTAAACTGACTATATAAAAGCAAGTGTATGTGCACATACATACCTAAACAGAGATGGGGACAAACTATATCAAAAATTTAACGATAATATAAATGAAAACTTTGATGTCAAGCTGGTAGTTTCCCTCAGTCTCATATCAAATAACTCCCTCCATGTCCCACAGAGTTAGAGTTGCCCTTATTATGGAGAATTTGAAAGAGTGGCAAAATAGGTAATTTTCTTTCCCTCTGCTGCTTGTGTAAAAGACAGTAGCAATTTTATTATCACAAGCAAAACACTATAGCCATTTTCTGTTGAGGCATTCCCGCATTGACCCGGAATAAGTGAGAAGCCAGGCTTATGTCTTAAGTTTGGTGTGTCCAATAAATAACGGGTAGCTGTAAAACACACTGATATGTGCTTTATAAGCAGGACTTCATATCTATTTTCTCCGAGTGGTTCAAAAACCTGTTAGTCCTATTGTTAATATCAGAACTTATATATAGTAAGGGTTATTCTTACATTAGTCTTTGACAAGTGTTCATACCTATCAGCTGTTCTCTTCTTCAGACTGTGCAAAGTTTCATTCCAGTTTTGGATAGATAATTTTCTACACACAGGCCCACAAACAAGCACAAGACATCACCCATGATGACATCAAAGCAGAGCATTGAGAGGCTGAGACAGCACACATTTTAATTCCATCATGTATAGCAGTGGTCCTTCAGAGGCAAGAAAGTTCTAAGAGAAAGCACCTCATATTTTTGCATATATCATAAAAATACTCTTTATGGACCTACTAGTCCACTAACTCCTACAATCACGGTAATATTTACGTTGAGCAGAAGTTCAAAGCCTTCCTGAAGAAACCAAAAGCAAACTGGGTTTTCCTCACCTCCTTTAACAATAGCCCATTCACTAACAAAACTTGTCCACACTTCACTGCTATCTCATGTTAAAGAAAATACCAAAATACAAGAAAAACCTCTGGACTTGAGCACTTTCAAGAGTTAACATCACAAAACAATCCACAGCAGGACTTGCTTAAGATCTGAAATCAAGAAACATTGAAAACATTAATAATTTACAGTTGTGTCATCTCTCATTTGATATCCCCATTCATATTTTACACATTCATCAACATTGTTTCACTTCAGTGGCAGCTGCACATTCGTGAAAACAGTGGAATGAGCTGATGGTGTGGTTCAAAGACACTTTTTTTACAGGTGTTTTACTACCATTTGGGTGTTTCATCTATACTCATGCTCATCTCCTCAGTATTTTGAGGCTTGCAGGCAAAACATTTACTTGCACCTCCACTCACATCTGTCTTTCAACCTGCACCCTTTCCTTGGCCAGTTTACCAATAGATCATTCAAAAACACCTCTGAAATTTCCTACATTTGATGGTCTATGATATTTGAAAGACTAGTGCCAACTTGCAACGCGCTACTGTAGCTATCACAGAGCCACCTCCTGATGCCTAGTTCAATGCAGAGAGAGAATTAAATCCAGTTTATTTAGAAAAAAATGTTTGATTTCCATCACTAGCATGGCATCAGAAACAAGCAGCTGAAATTCAGTTTTGTTGATGTACAAAGAATCATAAAACAGTCACTATCTTGGACCTGATTTTAGACAAAGGATCTGTCTGCCTCTGCATGTCTTTAGCCTTTCTGCATGTTGCCAGTGGTCTCTGCTGTGCAAAGCAGCGCTCTTCAGTTCCCTGTATCCCAAGGGCTGTCAAAGAGATGTCATTTTATCACTTTTTCTTCAGCCGAAAGTGAGATGTGATCCCTGTAGTAGTATACTACTGTTGCACACAGGTATCCCGCACAACTAAAAGCACTACTGGCTTGTGCTCTGACAACATCTGCCAGTGTCATGTTACTGGAAATTTCCAGATACATGTCAGGGACCAACTCCTGCGCTAGAATTTCCATTCTGTCATATAAAATTTTGGAACAGCCACAGCAGTCAGCATAGGTTCTGCAGAGCTGGCTACTCAGTGGCTTTATGTTATAATACAGCACTATTACTTCCATTTTCCTGGATCCATGGTCTACTGAGCTTCTAAAAACTCCTCCCCTTCTCCCAGATGAATTCTGATTTTCTGGCAGTTCTCAGGGACATGTCTCACACCCATTCTCACTTTTGTTCAGCAGTGTGTATGATCTAGTATTGCTTGTCTTGTATAAAGTGCCATGCAAGTGCACACACCCAGATTTTAATACCACAAGGCAAACAAGCATAATTTTCAGATTCATATACTCATTATTTCCTATAGCAAACAACTAGACACCATCCCTATGCCACAGCTGAATTTGGTAAATAATTTAATGGTGGCAGCATGGTTAACATGGAGAACTCTCCTTGGAGTCTTCCCAAAAGTTAATGTTTAAAACACAATTTTAAATTACTTATTTTGTTGCTTTCATTTGCAACTCTCTTAAAGGCTTTCTTGTATGTGTCCATAAATATTAAACAGAGTTCAGCCAGCACATTTATTTCTGATTTCTTCAGTGAATTGTAACAACCAGCTTTTCATAGAGAAAGAATAGGGTTCACAGGCACATATTTTATTTAAATTGCTACTTTATTCCTTACACCTATGTGCAGAAATGAAAGAGAAAACTGGAGGCTCAGTTTCCTATAGGTATTTCAGGCCAAAAGGAAACGTGGATAAAAAGAGAAATGAGAAAAAAACTTTCAGTCTTTCTTTTAGGTTATGACTCTTGACTCTTCACAATAAGAACTGACTGAAGTATGATCTGCTAGCCATTATCATTTATAAGCTGCTTTGCTTTTTTAAAAATTTAGGTAAATATTAGAGTTTTAAATAACTTCAGTCAGAAAGAAATTTTTAAAAAGTTCATAAAATATGCTGCTAGCACTTTCCAACAGAACATCAAATAACATGATTAACTTCTGATTCATGCTTTTCATTTACTTCTTCACAGTGCAGAGGAGTGTCCAGTTTAGAAATAGTTTGTGGGTTTTTTTCTCTCTTTACATGATAATATAATAGGAATAGAATTCACTGTTTATTCATTAGAAAAAGTGGTGTCAAAGACATGTGCCCATATCTGTAGGCAAGTATAAGATTGTTATAATTCTCACTTCCTAAAAAAGCTCAGCTGAGAAACATTTTCTCCCAAGTTCTGTCTCATCCAGCTACACTTTACCCATATTGTAGAACAATGTTACTCAATCAGTGACACAGGAGACACTGGAAACTAGTTCAAGAAGTAATAAAAAAACCCTTTTGGTTTTAATCCAATATTTTTTAAAATGTCATGTATATTCCCATTCATTACAAGTAAACAAACAGAAACAAGGAAATAAAAATAATTAAAGGAATTTCAATAACATTTTTTTTTCTGTTTGGAAATTAAATTAAATATGGCAACTAATACTCTGTCCATCTGTTGTTTCCAAAAACATCTGGGTGGCCCTTTGATTTGTTTGAGAAAGGGCAGGTTATGTACTTTGGAGTGAGAAATTGCATTGCAAAAAGGACATTACTTTTGAGACATGTTCTTGTCCTAGGATTGAACATCCCAAATGCCTCCAAGGGATCACTACAAGAGAAAAGGACTGTAATTTTGAATTTGATTTCAAATTATTTGCAAAGTCTAGTAAAAAGCAAAGACAGTTCTCATTTGCACTTGGCATGGCATGTATCATTGAGGAATCATGTTAAAGCATTGTATGCTATTTATTGATTTTCAAGAGATCAGATTACTGTGATATTCTGAATTACTTTATTGCATATTGAATTGCTACAAACTAGCCAAAAGAGCATGTCACCTAATCAAATGACTTGCTAACTATATATGTTTAATGAAAAGAACAAGGAAAAGAGCACGGGGTTCTTTTGTGATATGTCTCAAAAGAGAAGCTAACTCCTAAAGAGAGTTTTCTTAATTAGATTTATCCTGCAAGTACATTTTCCTAAGCTGAAGTGACACATATATGGATAGAAAAATTAAAATTGATGTTTTCAGATATGAATGAATTTGTATATAGCTCATGGTTGTCCAGCACCTAATTAAGCACCCTCAATTCACATCTTGCCTGATTCAGCATCCTCAACCTTTTATTGATTAAAAGGTCCCAGCAAACTTCTTATTGCTTAGTCTATTCTTCTACAGCCTCTTATTGAGATTGTTGGCATGAAAAGTGACAAAGGCATATTTTAAGGAACACTGCCTCCTGTCATGAATGGCATGCAAGTAGGATTGTTTAGAAACGAAGAAGTTATTATCAGGGCTTGAACTGAATGGGAAGAAAGGGACAACTGGCTTTGACCAGCGCGGGAGAGGAGCTGCAAGCCCTTACTAGGTTATTCTAGTGGCGAGAATTGCCTGTCAACTGACTGAACACGTAAGTATTCATTCAGTCATGACCACCAGACTGCTGATGCTACACTGTGCAAGAGCTTTCATTGTCCTTTCCAAGGGTAGACCTCTCCTAGGTCCATTAACACTGTGCCAATCAGGCCATACAAATCACTGTCCTGAGTAAAACTCATCTAGTTCCACAACTCTTGTTCTCTGAAGTGCTCTCATTGACTTTGTTGTAGCATTTAGGCCTTGACTTTTGCGTTGTAGACGAGCAATAAAAACAGTATGGATTCAGCTTAGATGAAAGGGGAAAAAACCTGTGAAATAAAGTGACATGAAGGCTTCTGTCCAGCACAGGAATTATTAATAAGCAACAAGCTTAATGTATCACTTCAATGTCTTTGAAAGATACACAAACACGCACACATGCTGATAAACCATAAAAGCCCTCCTCTGTTTTAACTCAGTTTTAACTCAGTTTTCAGCATATAACAATCTGCAGTCTTTAATGGATTTTTTTTTTTTTTTTAACAGCTACATATGTGGACTGAAATATGAAAAAATGTTACATTTTAATACATACATTCAACAAGTCACCAGTGACAATGCTCTCAGCAGGAAGGTAACACAGTGATCACACTGTGAATGCATCTGTCATCCCGACATCTAGCTTTGCTTAATTGCTTGTATAATATCTTTATGAGACAGTTTAGAAATATCCAGTTTCATCCAAGCTAACATTTTCTCAGCATGAGCCGCTGTTATTATTATATGAGAAATATAATAGAAGGACAGCATTACAAGCATTGCTTCACATATGAAGTTACTTGTGGTATAGTTTCATTACATCTCACAGTCTGTATTAATTCAAGTGACTGGCACTCTAGTCTAACCACCTTAAGATATTTAAGTCTAGAATAAGAAGAGACATACTCTGAAGCTATACTCAAATGTCTGTATTTTGATTTGAACTGACCAGTAAGCAGAACTTCTGTTCAGCAACAACCCACAGTTTTGAGATAAAAGCCAAACCCCACACCTTTTTAGCAGAATGAAGAGCTGCAATGGCTTTGTTCAGAAGTAGCAAGGCATTGCCTGAACCTGGAAGCACACATGCAAATATCACCATGAGCAAGGGAAGTAACACCATTAAAACACTTTCAAGTCTCAAAGCTCTCTGATCTGAATTGCATATGAAGTTTTATGTATATAGGCATGGTAGTGTAGTCTAAATCATTTTAGCTGACCTGTCCCTAATAGAAAACTGAGACCTGGAGATCAGTACTCTCTGAATATGCAGCTAAAATTCCCAATAAACTTAAGTGGAACCTGAGTTTCAGAACTGAGTAAGAAATCTGTCTAATCTTATGTCTTTCCCCAATAATACATTTACAAGCTGTTATAGTTTGCAAACATGAGTGCATAGTTTATGAGTAGGAAAAAATAATCCAGTTTTAGAAAGAAAGCATATTTTTTCTGTGTTTAATTCTTCTAGTTACATGAGACTAAGACAGACTTAAGTTCTGGACTTTGATAGAATTATTTATACAAATCCTCCTAAAAGCAGAATTTGATACTTCATTACTTTTAAGAGGAGATGGATGGGTATGTTTATTAAGACACAATCCATTATCAGAGATATTATATACACAATTTTTCTAAGAATAAGGGAAAACAGTGGTATCTTGAGTACTAAGCTCTTTAAATTAGATATATTGATTTATTCAAATACTTCAAAAATGTAAACATCAGTAAATACTTATGAGGTCCTGTACCCATCTAGGCCAAATAATTTGAGTCAGGTGAGCACTGCTGTTTCCTCAATAGCCTTGTTCATATAAGTTGCTCCTTTAGAATCATGATTCTTAAGTGGATTTCATAAGCAGAGCTTTGTTGCAGGTCCTGCAGGGCTGCGAAAAAAATCTTTGATTTTTACTTCTATAAAAGACAACATAACTGTCAGTATTGATGACGACAAAATCCTCCACAAGCAGCTATGGTTTAGTATGTTCACAGTGTTATGATCTTTTATATGGAACCATGTTTGGATTCTCACACTGCAACTGTGCAAAGCCCCCAGGCCCTGGAGAACCAGTCCTGCTTCCAGACCAGAGCCAGGGTAAGACCCGTGCTTGGCCCTGCCAAATGCCTAATCCAATGGTGGGCTCATCCCAGAGCTCAATGCTCAAGCTCTACCTTCGATTAAGTTATGGGTCAGGAGATTCACTGAGCAGTGCTCCCTGAGATACAGTGTGCCTTGCACTTGTCTCATTTACCATACAGTATTGGAGAACTCACCAGGGCTCTGGTTTGTCTTACTGGTTTAAACATACCCTCTATGTTTTTCTCCTTCCATTTTGCATGCTCTTCACCAGGCTGCAACGAGTTTTTAGTCCTGAATCCTTATACTCTCCCAGGAGAGGGGACATACTATCAGCTCACTCATTAACACCTTCCACTCATCTAGGAAACATGAAATGTCTGCTTCTGCATGTAGGAAAACCAGAAACTTTGGAGGTTTCCACTGCATCTCACAATCCCTGTGCAGTGAATCCCAAAGGGAAAGCTGGGAGCAGTCTGCAAAATCCTCAGCAGCAAAGACGCCACTGCCGAAGCTCACCATGCTCCTGGCATGAAGAGCCCCAGGTACAGCCTGCAGTCCTGATCCCCCAGCCAGACCTACCATGGTCAACAAATAACTCCTCTGTGTGATGATCTCATCACAGTAGCTGCCATGTAACTCAAAGGAACCCCAGGAGGACACTTCTGTCAGCCCACTCCTCTGAATGGGAATAGCTTTAGCAAAAAGAGGTGGGAAACCACATCTTGGACTGTACATGTGTCCATCAACATTAAGCTTTGCAGTCAGTGGCACAGAGCATTGGAGAGCAATACAGCAACTGGTGGAGAGGAAGGGAGAGAAAGCAGGTGACATTTACTTTATGTTTTCTCTAAAACTCAGCTGTAAACCCCAGGGCTATTAAACTCCAGAGAGAGATACATAGCTTTATGAAGTATCAATAACAGTTAAGTCTTTAAGGCACAAAGTATGTGAACTGACCTCCCAGGTAATATTACAGCCATTTCTTTTACTCCTTCTAGAGGTCCTGTGAATCTCAGAGAAACCTCTAAAGCTCTCTAACTTTATTCCAGTCCTACACTGTCCCTTTTACTTTAATAAAGTTACCACCTACAACCATGCAGAGCTTGAAGGTGGACACTCAGGAGGCTACCAATTTTAACTATCTATAAAATAAATAATGTGAGGTGTCTAGGGGCAATTCTAAAATAACTGGAACTGAGCTAAGAGTAAAGTGTGCGAAAGATATTAATTTCCAATGATGATGAAATTATTTGTCTCAAAAAATGTTTGGTTAATGAAAGGTCACTAGGATAGATAAAATACAAGAGCAGATGTCAGATGGTCAGTGTTACATACTAAGATCCTACTGTTTTCTATTTAAGAAAAGCTACATTCTCCACTTCTAAGTCTGTCACCATGGAATTTACTCTGACCAATTCAGCAAAAGGACTTCAGTGAAAACAACAACAATTAATAATGGGGAGCTGCCATACAACTGGAAGCAAAGCCTGAAAGCCCATGCTTACTAAATGTTAATCCAAGCCTGCTAAAGCATGCTCTGAAACAGAGCTACCATCTGCCATACTTATGGACAAGAGTAAGAAAGCAGAAGATAGTTTTTTTCAAAATATTTCCCACCACACACAGAGGTAGGAGAGACAGGGAAAGCAAACGAAACATAATGAAGCACTGACACAACACAGCTAAAGACCTGGCACAGTGATGAATGTCACACTGCCTGCAGAACAACAGAACGTGACCTTTGGGCTTTGCTTCCAGTCCAGCTCTTTGGGGAAGCTACAGGGCAAAACATGCGCATCAAGGGAGTGCAGTGTCTGCACAGCACCTCAGAGAATTCCTGATTTCCTGGTCCATAGATCTTTGGAAGTCCAGGACTATGATATTGATTTCTCATCACTGTTTCAATTCTGTTACTTGTCCTTTTTCTACTGAACTCTAAAAAATCGTAAGCATGTTTAACTGCAACCACTCCAGAGAATTTTGTGGGAGGTTGAAGGAAAATGAGAAAGGTGTTGAAAAGATCAGGCATAAAAAAAAAAATAATAAAAAAAAAATCTGCTGAAATCTAATAGACAGTTTTGGACAGTGAACATCATTTAACAACAACAACAAAAAGATGCAGAATCAGATGGAGTATAATTTAAAAATCTTTTTGTGGCAATTGCTTTAATATTACAAAAATATAAAGATTAATGAAGATGATTCTGCTCAATGACACCTTTGAGAGAGAGGAATGACTAGACACATGAGGACACATTATTTTCCTTCTGTATTTACCTCTTAGTTCCTATTTGCATTGCTCTGCGTCATAGGGTTGACACTGAACACAGAAGACCATCAGAGTATAGGAATGGCTGTCATGCCAGGGCCCTTCTGAAGATGCTACATATTTCATCCAAATCAGCACTTCAGCCTAAGTTTGATTTTTCAACCTTGTATGCTTAAGAAAATAGTTATAGACTCCCTTTTTTACCCTCTTTAGGCTTCTGGTTCTGCACATCTCTCCTGTCAACAGGCCATAAAATGTATGTGTGTTTTCATAACTATCAGAATTCTATAAAATTGCACAGGGGTGCTGTTACATGCAACATGGGGGGGCCACATAAGTGCAAGAAAGTATTGAAAAAACAAAGTTGTTATATGGTTCTGTCAGACAGAAATAGGACTGTATTCTGCCTTCACTTAAATGTCAGCCCACTAAAAAAAATTGATACAAAGTTAAAACTAAAGCATAACACATCTCGCTATGTGCATTCCTTATTGCATACTCATTTGTATATGTGATGTAGATAAAGGACCGTGTTGCCAAAAGTCTGTCGATCTTTCTGACTTTATTAATGATCTAATGAAAGATATTAAACCTGCTTGGCCACCTTGCATCACTCATCTGTGCCATGTTGCAAGTACACTCATTTGCTTGAAAAAACCACAAGATACTTAAAGACCCAATGTAACAGCCAAATACAATTTTTCAGATATGTTGAATGGTTTTAAATATTTTGTTGCCTAGTTTCTGAGCTTATTTCAGACTAAAAAAAATCAGAGAGATAATGAAAAAAGACCCCGCACATCCTGTGATCAGAGACAGAAAACATCTCTGATGACTTGTCACTGCCCAGCCAGTACAAGGAGAGGACCACCAGGTGACAAGGAGTATTATGAAGTCCTGTAACAGCTCAGCAGTTGGGAAGAGAGCTCAGGAGAACCTGTAGAATCAATGCAGATAACTTTTAGACCTATCACTGTTTTGCTATCTTGCTTTAATCTAGTTGTGCTTTGCTGCAAAGACCCTGAGAGACAGCAAGCTTCAGGCTGCTACAAAAACAATCCATTGGCTGGACATTCAGTCCCACCTGATGAAGTGGTACACCACACAGAGCACATGCTCTCTCCCTTCTGCCTCCTAGGGGTATCAGAAAGGACATGGGAAGGGAGCTTGAGTTACTGTTAGGGTGGGAATGGGTACAAAACAGGTATTAACAGTTAAATGCTTGCTTAACTGCTCCAAATGGATCAGCTTCTGAGGCACAGGGTGAAGCAGGCCCAAGGCAAGACAGCTACCTGAATCAGCAGCCTTCCCCTCTTTCTATACATGTACAGTGGCACACACTGTCTTCCAGCTGCAACTTCTGCATGAGCAACAAGTTTCAGCTCCATTTTTCAGCTTGTAGAACCTGTAAGCAGTTTTCATACCAATGAAAAAATGGCATGAATTACAAATATTCAAGTAACAAAATTTATTAAAGAATCTCCAGTGACAGGGAGTGGTGAGAGATGAAGAAAAGGATGAGCTACACATCAGCATTCTTACCTTTGTTATGTGTTTGTGTTTCAGTACCTTTGAAATTAATTTAAAATTAAAAATTCCCAGTCATAACACAAGGGAGTTTTAACTATGTATTGTGGCTGGGAAACTAAAATGCATAAAGACAACAAGACCCACTCAAGTATATGTCTCCTAGTACAGAAGGGATATTTGAAGCTGCTTTTATCACTTATTTGTTTTATTATTTATGAGGCCATCTGCAGCCAGTCAGTTCACCTAAGCCTGGTCACAGCTGAAAGCCCTTTTTAGTTGTTGTTTCTGTTGTTTCTGACATGGAACTTGCTTCTTAAAAAGACATGATATGAAACGTACTACTCACTCACAGCTGCCCCCTTTTCCTCAGTAGCTGTAGAATTGTTTAATGTTAATGCGATCAAGGTCTATAGGATGTTGCTTGTTACTACCCTTATAAAAAGCATCTCATGTACAGGCAATTCAAACTGATAGGTTTACAACCTAAACTAGCGTAGTTATTCTCATTTTGTTCAGCTGCAATTTTTCTGGGCCTTTTTTCATTTAAATATCTTCCAATAGCAGGAAGTCCTGCTGAATAAAATATCTGAGAAACATATGTTAAAGGCATATTAAAGCATAACCAGAGCACATTTTTCTAAGATCTAGGTCAATCTTTCCCCATTTAGCCCCACATCTTCCACATGTGTTCAGCAATACATAATCTCTGTGCCCCACACCTTTTTAGGTCAGGTTCAGGGGTTCAGTTTGTTTGCAGAAAAGCTGCCATTCTCCGAAGAGCAGAAGGATTCCTGAGAATCTATTCCCATCCACTTTGTGAGAAGTCACCCCTTGGAAAACATGGGAAGAAGGATAAGTGTTGGGCTATGATAGCCACCACAGGGAATTGACCTTTAATGTTCTGAGAACACCATGTCACAACTTACTGTAAGCTATTATTGCCTATCTCAAAGTTGCATTTAGAAACACCAACCTGTTGTTGAGGATCTCATTTCTATCACTAAGTCCAAACAGGACAATAACTATTAGCCTAACACAAGCTGGCTTATAACAAAACTGGAAGTATTAAACATGATTTTGAAACTCCAAAATGCAGCAAGATCATATTTTCACAATTTCTTCTGCAATCATGAAGACTATCATGTTTCTTCTATTGGCTTCTCCCAAGAAATATAGATTTAAGGAAAATGTATGACTACATGTCTTGCAGTAAAACTACCAGAATTAACAGCCCATACAAACAGATGGCTGTAGAAAATTTGTTCAATATTCTAAATGGTGTCTCAGAGTTATGGTTAAGCAGATAAGGTGAATTAAAGAAAAAGTAGAAGTAAAGCTTCATCTATGTAATTGCCAGCACTTCCCAGTATAAGTACTGTGGCCATTTTTTGAAATACAGCACTTCCACAGCCTCTAGAGGGGATCTCATATCTACCAGAAACATTTCTATAGGACTGGGCATGTCATTTTTTCAGGCTCAGTGAAACCATCTACCATCTTAGGTAAGGCTTTCCATACAGGTTTTCTTTGGTAGGTTTTTTAATTATTGTTATTTTTTGATGACAAGCTTCTTGAGCACTCCAGCAAGTATCACTCTGTCATCTTTCCCTAATATCTTAAAGTGAAATTTCAGGCTGGACACAGAGAAATTAACTGTGCTACTGTCTAAACCATTATTTTTTCCTAAGGAAAATTACAGTGGGCAAGTGATCAGAACATGTATAACATTTGTCTTCCAAAATCTTCTAGATGCATTTACAAAACCTAAGGCTGAAGAACTAATGCAAAATGTCAGATCTAATTGAGAAAGTTTAGTATCTAAAATATTATTTTACCATTTCTCAGATGTTCTGTAGCTAAACTACATTCAAACAGAATGATGGTTGCTAATGCTATCTTCTAACTGAAGTTACCATGTCAATACAGATGATTGTAATTTTACATTTAAACTATTAATCACAAATAATGAAGACCTTCTGTTTGAATTACTAGACAATCAACTTCATATGTCTATTTGCAATAAAGTATGAGCAGAAGAAACTTGTTTTTCCAAAATGCATTCAGACACTTTGCTCTGTGTCAGTGTTAGTAAAATAAAATATGAGTAGAGAATTTACACAACCTGTCATCTGTTTCCTCCAGATAAGTATACATGTTGCTTTTCATGTCTACTCTGGAATAAGTGAGTTTCTACCAATTCCATTGGAAATTATTCCACAAGGTATTAATTTTGGAAGTCCCTGAGTTCCTTCCTGTCAGAGTTCCTTCCACGCGCAAACATAAACAAATATTTTAAAAATTTGAAGTCCCATTCTTCCAAATTGGCACCAAGAGACAGATGAGACCAAAATTCATGAATGTATTTCCTTTCCCTATATTCCTTTTTGGCTCTGGACCTTAGTTCAGAAATTACCTTCAGTTAAACCAGCAAGCATCTCGGCCAAAAAAAATCTGGGGAAATAAGATCCTGCATCTCATAAATAAAACTGGAAGAATCTGGTTCCATACTTGCATCCGTGTATCCTTCCTTCTGTACAATCCAAATATTGATATAAGCCTATCATGGGCAGGCAATGAGCACTTGGCAGCACTAAAACACATGTATCTTTCCTGCTAAGCAAGGCCACGTGCGCTCCAGAGGAAAAGGGATTTGGATTTTGTTGCACAATCATCATATTTTGAGCTTGACAGAAATTAAAGATAGAGGTTAGTCAATGAATAATAATATGATCCTGAATAGTACAGTCAGCATATGTAGTGTTTGCTTCTTACCATCTCCATATCATCTTTCACAGGTGTGAAAGACCCATATCATTTTTCACCGTTTGTGGATGAGTCTCATATCTTGTAAAAGCCTCTGCTAGAATAACTGGGAGGCAAAAAAGTGAACAACTACCATCCAATGGCTGAAGACTCAACACACCAAAGGGATGAACTCAGGCAGTTTGTCATTTTCTCACAGTGTTTCAGTCTGTTATATACTGAAGGATATATGTATATATGAAGTTTATACTTCAGCTTATTTATTTCCCAGCAATCTTGCTGCCCTCCCATTAATATCTATTCTACAATTAGACAGTGTACAATACTTCTGTACTGAATGAATTTCACTAGCCCTCTTTTTCAATTAGCAGCTAATGCTGTAAAATGCACTATTTTTAAAAAAATGTTTGGTTTCGTTATTTTGCAGCTTTCTTCTTTATAAACACCTCTCCTCTACAATTTCTACCTACACCTGCTACCTCATGCAAGTGATAATGTTTCTTCATTACCACGCAAACAAATTTAGGCATTAATCCCAAAGGATGGACCATAAAATTGCTTTCGGCTTGCCTTTAAATTTCCTTGCTATTTACCTCAGCTAAATCCATGAACCAATCTCTAGCTTTGCAGCTTTGCTTCCTGAACTCATGTATTAATGATATGTCAAAATCTAAAGCTCCCTGAAGAAAAGAGGTTGCCATGGGATACTGAGCGCTTAGGAGCAAAGTGTAGAAAGATGTATCCTGGTAAGAAAGGCTCCAAAGACCTTGCTGTGTCAGCCAGTATTGCTTTTTATCTCTTTAGATGAAACAAAATCACTGCTCTGGGAGTCACTGGGCATCTGTCAGCCCTGATTGCTCCATCGTACTGACCATTTCAAGAGGACTATAGGAATCCATTAGTGGAAAAGAGACTCCAGTGCTGCAAAAGCTCTGACTTTGCTGCCTGGTATCGGGGCTGCTCTTCTGCAACATACATAGACAAATAATTTTTCTTCAGCAGTACCTGTCTGTAATTATCCGCTTCCCTCCCAGCTTTTTAAATGTCTCCAAACCCATATGCAAATATGTCATGTGATACATATTAGTAATGTTTATGGGGAGGAAAGGAGAATAAAGTGTGAGTGCTTTAGGGGTTAGCTAGCCAGATGGACATTATTTCCTCAGAGATAAAGCTGACTTTTGAAAAGACAAGAGGAAGAGAAGAGAGAGGTGAAGACTAGAAGATATGACTGCTGAAATATAATTTCCAAGATAGAGCATAGCTTCTGACAGAAGTGTGTGCTTGGTGAGAAAAATAGAAGTTTGAATTGCCTGAAGGGCTAACAAGAGCGAAGGCATTTGTGACAAGTTCCCTGTGTGCATCAAAGAGCTTGGTCACTGATGTAGTTAGAAGCATTTATATATTCCCACAGTGAAGTAGTCACACTAAAATCTTTAAAACTTCACTTTTTCTGAACATAAATTGCTGCCACAGAGCTACAGTACATACACAGAAGTAGTTTCTGACACAAGCTTTAGCAACAGACAAGTTTACAGCAAGTCAGTTCTGCCTGCAAATGATTCACAAAAGAGAAGAAAAGCTAAATTTGAGTAAAAATTTGTGCCTTTTCTCCCCAGCTCTTGTAGCAAACACTCTTTGTAAGTGTAGCTGCAAAGATTTGATTGCAAACATTGTGCATAGTAATTTAACTGTTTCAAAAAACTACCTCAGAACAGTCTTCAAATGGTGAAACAAATTATGCATTTACATGTCTTATATGTTTCTAATTAATTTATTTGAAGGAAAGCATAACAAAATTTTGTCTCTGGATCAGTAATGATGTTCAGTTGAAACACAGGTGATACTGATTATTTCCATGTATAGCTATCTAAAGTTACAGTGCCTACAGCTATCTAAACATACAGCTATCTAATCATACAGCTAACACACAGGCTCTGGTCTTCCTCTTTTGTACAGATAGAAGTGAGGCAAAATGATGCACGGGGGACAGCATGCTTTCCAAGAACAAGTGTAGTGTGTCTGTTTCACCACAGTGACTGCTGGAGCTAAGAGAAATTCCTCTATCGCAATGGTTTCTGGTTGAAGCTCATGCTGGATTCTGTCAGCAGGACCTATTTTATATCACTAGCATCCAATGCTAAAAAGAAAACAAGAAACCCAATATGAATTTTAGCTATATAGGACAGATAACTTTTTATGGCTAAACAAGGAACATGGTTTTGTTATCTCCAACATGAGATATAAGAAAGATTCCTCTGAGTATACCAATGAGGCAAAATCTAAAATACTGTATTCCTGTTTCTGAAAACCCCGTATCACAAAAAAATACAGGGAATTGAAAGAAAAGAAGAACAAATTATTAAAGAACAGGACACTGTGATTTGTGGGTAAAGATCGAAACATTAATGCCTGATTAAATTAGGGTTATGGTGAAAAGGTATATAAAAGCCAGCTTGAAGTATTGGAATGTCATAATCAATGAAATGGGGAAGAAATTGCTTTCACTTAATGGACAAAAACTAGTAATAATTGAATGATCATAACAAAAAGCAGATTTGGAGTAATAATAGAGAAGGAAATATCTTCCAACTGCATTTTATTACACTGCACAGGTTTTCCTCAGAAAACGTTGAGGATCACACTTAATGTAAATGAATATGCTAACTCATCAAGTTACCCACATGAGCAAAAGAACAGTTGAGACCTCTCTGTGCCAGCTTTCTCCCTTGAATTTGCAAGACTAAATTAAAAACTAAGAAACAAACAGTGTCTTGAGTTCAGAACAACAAAAAAAGAGCAGATTCTATAAAAAGATGAGCTAAAAATTACAGTTCTTGGTTTTAGCTATACTTTTTCTCTTACTAGAAAGCTTCAAATCTCTTAAAAAAAAAAAAAAAGACAGAATACAACAATAATACAAAATTGCATTTGGTGAAATATTTCTCCCTGAAAAATATTTTTAGTTCAACAGTATTTTAAGGGTATGAAATCTTTTACAAATTGCAGAATATTTCAAACCAGAATTTTTTGTTTTGAAAGCAAGCACAGTGATTTTCCATCCACAATATTTCTTAATAAACTTCATATCCTCATTAATTTTTGACTGTATTGCTCTACAGATTTATTTATTTTTAAATGAAAAATATTTAAGAAAGTAGCAGAACAAGCAGGGAATAAAAATTACTGAAACAAGGAAAAAATTATTCAAACTGCAACTAGTACCCAGCTCCCATTGTACTCTTGTGAAAACTTCATCCTTGGTGTGAGTGGAAGCACAACGACACAGTGTATTCAGATTGGACTGATGTCCTGGATAACCCGCACTGTTCACTGCAGCATCAATTCCCACCCACAGACCAGGACAAAACCCACACAATGAATAGCACATTTAGCAGACAACAGCCTTGGATCATTAACAAAGAGTAAAATGCACCCTCATGTCTTGACTTTCCCTTTCTGATGCAAGGCATCACTTTCAGGTATGTCAGAGCTCCTAGCAGTGGGGTTTTGAAAAGCTGCTGCTGTAAGTCAGCAGCAAAATTTTCACTGGCTTCTGTGAAATATTATGAGGCCTTTTGAAAAAACTACATCAGCAGTCTGAGGGACTGAGCACTTCAACTGTTCTGAGGCACAGCACACCATGGTCAGTTACTCGGAGTGGTAAAATGGCATCTGTAAATCTACACTGCACTTGGAGAGTAGCCTATGCCTGGGCCATGTGATGCTAGCTACTGAATGTAGGCAGCTAGCTTTCCTAGGCTCCTTCCATAGTTAAATAAGAGCGATATGTAGCACTTAGCTACTTCTTATTGCTCTCACATTTAGAAAAGTCTAAATTTCAACATATTCAGGCACAGTCCTGGTTCTCTGCTGCTTCAACCTAAAGGGGCTGCTCGGGATGGGATTTAATTCCGCTAACCACAGACAGCTGTAGTGTTGAAGTATACATCTGAAACATTCTTCAGCTCCCTTGCAGAGCATAGAGAGCAAACAGCAATGTAGCAGAGAACTATTGAGGTTACCATTCATTTACCCAAATTCAGACATCTTCAACTACAAGTAGCCCTTTCAACTGGAGACAGACCCTTGGAAATACAAACCTCACCATTTGAGCTTGTCCTGATAGACCATTGTTTATATTGTTTTAATGTAACCTGTGTTAAACACTGAAAGTCAGAGCAGCTGTAGTTTTAATTCCTGGCTATAGGGTTGTAGTCAGAACATATTCAGGCTTGACTTTCCATGGATATGGGGGAATCATTGCCATTTTGCGTTTAAATAAAGAACTCAGGTTGGCCATTGAATCTGTTTAAAACTCCAACTTTAAACAATTCTTGAATCTTATCAATGCTGGCTTTTTACCTCAGCTCAAGGGTGACCTCAAATTGCCTATGACAAAGCTATTCTTGCCTCCACTGTCATAGTAAAGCAACACCACTGCCATCTCAACGTATTTAATGCAGTGTAAAGACATCATTTTTTTTTTTTTCAGTGAAGACATGGCCTAAGGCTGCTGCTTCTCCTTTCTCTGTGCATTGGAGCATGGATGTCTTTTGAACTTCCTGAAGTCAGCAGGATCCCCTAGGTATTATCATGTTTATTTTAGAAAAGACCTATTGTTCTGGAGATTAAGACCATTTCTGAGCCTATTTTGAAATGGCTCTTTCAAACTGTTTATTGTTCTAAACTTCAATTTTAGGGACATCAGAGGAAAAGTGATTAAAGACCCGTTTCCCCCAGCAGAGACACTGTTTTTATTCATTTTTGATGCCCTATTTGGCTATTTATTGCCCTTATTGTTCCTTTTGATGGTTGCTAGGGAGAAGGAGATTAAAACTCAATGTGCAGCACAGCTCATTCTAGGGTATAATTTTTCTGGTATTTAAAATAATATATGCTAGATAATAGATAAAAATTACTGTGTTGAGCTTAAAGGGGGATATTATTGTGCCATATTTAGTTTTATTTTTTCCTAGTCTTTAAAAAAAAATGTTTCCTCAGGGATACAAAGGAAGAAGACAGATGTGATAAATGCAAACAGATTTCCTCCGTGAATGCAAGAGGAGAAACATAAGCCCCAGAAAAACTGACTCTTATTTCCTCCATGGAACAAAGAAAAAGCTCCTCTCTAGACAGGACTAATTTACTTTAATTATGATTTTTTTAAACTGAAATACATGCTTTTATACATTATTTGGATCATATGATTTAATTTTATGAATAAAGATAATTTATTAATATGGCTGTATTATTGATACATCTATTAAAAATGGTCAAATATCCCCTATTAGGTGGTCAACTCCATTGGGCAGGGCAAAACCCAGGGTCTCTCTTGGAAAAAGCAGAAATTTTGGAAAAGTCAGAAATCATATTTTGCTCTGGGCCTCTAGTTTCTTCCAGAGACTTGATTTGTTTTTGAAGGTTGATCCTTCTAAATGTGATCAACAGTGAAGCAACAGATTCTGGGTAGACCACGAGGCATCAGTTTCACTGGTAATTCTCCTTTTGTGAAACCAAAACAGGTCTGAAGCAGGTGGTTTTACACAGGAGATGGGCTTTGATATGAATGCTGCTAATCTGAAGTTGGTGTCCAGAGGAGGAACAATTCGCCCACTTCTGAGCCTGTCTGGACCAGAGGGAGGATGCTTGAGTGGGTGAGAACTGTTGGGTGTAGAAGAGTTGCACAGCTGAAACTAGGGATATAGGAATAGCTGTGCCATCCATAATGCATCACTTGGCTTGTGTTATTTTTCAATTGAAGTAAAACAAGGCAACAAGTTTTATCAAGTAGGAAGAAAAAAATTTCAAGATGACCGACAGATTTTTAAAGCTCTTAAAACCTGGGAATGAACAGAGACTTATAAAAGTTTGGACAACGTATTTACATTCTTTTAGAAACAAATCTGAAACAGGGTAGCTGATTCCTGTTGTTGACACCTGTCACGGAGAATTCAGAGAGGAATTTCTCTACTGTATTAAAAGAGAAAACATGCCCATGGCCACAGCCTCTTCTTACTTCCATGGACTTGGTTTCTACAGCTGACTGCCTTTGGGCACATGCCTGTGTGCTGCTTACATAGTTTTAACAGGGTCCCATGAGGAGGAGAACTTGGAAAGAGTGAGGCTTGATTCTCAGCCCCACCAAAGGGTTTCCTCTCAGCCCTGGAGCATCTCATTTCATCCACACAGTTCACTTCTTCATTCAGAAATGAATATAGTAGCATTTACCTATTCTACCATAAACCATAAAAATAAAAATATTAATGTACCTGTGTCACTCAAATGTTACACTGATAAGCATCACACAGAAGCATCCCTAAATAATCACAGTGAACAACAGATTACTGGATCAAAATATTTGGCTATCTCACATGAACTTCAGATCTTTCTCTCACAGAGATTACAGTGTGCCTCAGTTGTACGACCGGAACTTGTAGAAGTGGAACATTAGCTACCAGTGTCACTGATTATTGTTTTTTTAAGGGGAAAAAAAAAAAAAAAAAAAAAAAAAAAATGATCAGCACAATTTGAAAGAGCTCTGAAAGTTTGGATTTCATGACAGCCTATGATCATTATATTCACTCTGTGACTGTTGCACCAGAACTCATAAGCTATCTGCACAGAGTGGTGGAATTGGCAAATGTTGCAAGTATCAGGAAAGCTGTTTTTATAGTAGAACCTTAATTTACCAGTGCCCGTCAAGATCAATGAACAAAAGACCTCAGGAATTACAGCTATTTTAAAAAAGAAATTACAAGACCCAGTGGTAATGGATGCAGAGAGACTCATGTAAAATACTAACCCAGCTCCTTTCCTCATGGATCCTTTAAAACCCGTGATCCCTGAAATTAAGTATTTCTAGAGATTATAAAGTGTGTCATTTACTACAGCAGTTCATATACTCTGTCAAATTCAAAATAAAAGTTTCACAGAGATCACCAACTTGCAAGATACAAGACCTGGCATAGATATACAAGCTTTTCTTCTGACTGTCAGGTTCTGGAGAACTTTCATTTATGAAAATTTATTTTTTTCCCAGCTTTCTAGTTGCTCTTGTATGTGCTTGCTACTCTGACTACATGTTTTGATACAAAGCCCAAGAAATAATGTAATAAAGTAACAAGAATTTCAGCCTCGATACATAGTACAGGATGGAAGATGATTCCTTTGAAGTAGCTTCAGTTTTATAAGCATAAACATTAGAAACCTGAAAAAATATGTAGAGGACGCAATGAAAATAATGATCATGTAGAGGTCAGCTGTTAGAAAAGCTGAGAATATAACCAACTTCACAGCTGCAAGAGAGAAGGAACTCATGATTTAATAAAGGAAAAAAGGCTAGAGAGACAATAGCCACTTGGAGAATCAAGATTTAAATTAAAACAAGAGGTATTGTGGGAGGCAGGTGAACTGAGCTGACATTTTAGGGAATTAAACAAAATCTAAAAATGGAAATAGGGAATCAAAGGGATGATGTAAAAGTATGGTTTAAAATAGTTTTGGAAGAAAAAGATGGAAATACAAAAGGTGAACTTTTACTAGATCTGAAGATCAGCTATCAAGGGAAAAATGAAAATATTAACATTTAAGGAGATGGTGAAGGCTACAGAAAATTACTCCAAAAGAGCATGGGCAATGTTAAAAGTCATTAGGAAGATGAAAAGGACTTTGCTGAAGATGCAAGATGAAAATATCACTATATTGCTGTAGCACCTTAAATAAACAGACGTTTAGGGTCAAGTATAGCAACTGTACCAACTACACCATTTTCAGATGAATCATTTTAGCGGCCAGATATTACCCCAAGCTGCGACAAAAACAAAGCAGCACTGTGCAACACTGACTAGTGGGCATGTGTGTTGCTGCCACTACCCATAAGGAAGACTTATGGAAACATTTGCAACTAAAGTCTCTCCCAATTGAAAGAATTATAAACATATATATATATATATATATATATATATATATAGTTTAGATCCCTCAACTAACCACAGTAATTTAATTCACAGAAATGGCACACAGATTTCTTTTTGGAGTCTAAGATTTTAGATAACCTCTTTGATGTCAGGGATGTTCAGTTAACAGCTGTGGTTTCTATGAAATATACAAAATATCAGTGTGATACCTTATTGGATGCCTCTTCTATCACAAAAGTGTTTCCCTTGGCTTTAAATTTTGGCAAATATATTCCAGTTTCAGGGAGAATAAAGTTTTTCTGAACCACTTAGTTTTAATTTAGAAGAAAGTAAAGCCATATAGGAATGATAACCTTAAGTAGGTTAAAATGACAGCTTCTTCTGAAGGAGAAACTAACTAATTTAGAAATCTTCTGCACTGGATATTTACCTCAATTTTGTTCAATCTTGATTTAAATGTTTCAATCAATATGGCTTCAAATCATCTCCCTAGTGAAATCTTTCCATCAGCTATTTAGCACATCAGCTCATCTAAAATCCTAAACCCAATTGCACAACATCTAAATGGAACCAGTCCCATTTTTTATCAGATAGGCACATAGAAATTTTCAAAAGAAAAAAATCAAGTCACAGAAAGAATAATGCAGAAACATATCAAAATGAACTCTTGAAGTCTTTTAAAATATCAGAATCTCAGAATGAGCAAAATCGATCCTGTTTTAATATAAAGCTAGACTATATTCAGACATAGTTGATTTTTTGAAAAGAAAAAAAATCTGAGAGCTTCATAGTCATTTAGACAGCAAAATGGATCTCTTAAAAAATCAGATATAGAATGACCTAGGCTTCTTTCTTCATCTCAGCATATTTTCCTTCTTTCACATTTTGACTGGAAGAGTATGCAAACATGCATGTGCAAACTACCACTCCTGTCAAGCAGAATTACTTTTATAGGGAAGAGTATAAATAATAAAGTAACACTGTATTTTCTAATATAAACAATCTTACAGACAAAAGGCTAGATTAAGACAAAGAGAGGATAACATAAATACCTAGTTAGAACGTAAAGTCTAGATATAAAAGCAATTGCAAACTCCAGCTGTGGGAAGAAATTTTCATGTCATTTCATCTCCTCTCTGGGCCCTGGCCCTTCACTAACACTCTAGGTGGTATCTTACTGCATGGTGAGAAACAGGCCAAAATTTCAAATTTTGGATCTGTAACTAGTGCTGAATCTATTTAACTACAAACTGCAAGAGAAATGTTTAGATACAAAAATAATTACAATTTATTAGAGTTGTTTATTCTTCCTTCATAATCAAAATGTAGATACCAGGCTCAGGAAATACTCACAATTCAGTCTTGAGTTCATCTCAATATTGCAACCAAAACTGAGCTCAAGACTAAGTTAAAGGAGCATTTTATTCTAACCAACTAATGATCACAGAATCATGTAGGTTGGAAAAGACCTTGAAGATCATCCAGTCGAACCATTAACCTAGCACTGACAGTTCCCAACTACACCAGATCCCTCAGCACTGTGTCGACCCGACTCAAACCTCCACCACCTCCCTGGGCAGCCTGTTCCAATGCCTCATAACACGTTCTGTAAAGAAATGCTTCCTAATATCCAGTCTAAACCTTCCCTGGTACAACTTGAGGCCATTCCCTCTTGTCCTGTCGCTTGTTACTTGGTTAAAGAGGCTCAAACCCAGCTCTCTGCAACCTCCTTTCAGGTAGCTGTAGAAGGTGATGAGGTCTCCCCTCAGCCTCCTCTTCTCCAGACTAAACACCCCCAGTTTCCTCAGCCGCTCCTTGTACGACCTGTGCTCCGGACCCTGCACCAGCTTTGTTGCCCTTCTCTGGACACGCTCGAGTCATTCAATGTCCTTTTTCTAGTGATGATGTCACTGACTACAATGTAGACATAGGGCCAGTACTGAAAATGCTTTCATTGCTGTTTGAGTCCCATAGAAGCTGTGATAAAGTACTAATCATCAGGGATTTTCACATCCTTAAGTGATAATCTGCAAAGATCTACAAATTTTGTATATAGCTACTTCAGCATAAAAGCCAGAAAGATAAAACCTATAGTTAACATGACATAATTCTTGATTTAAATCAATACGATAAAAATCCCCAGTTTATGACTAGTCACAAATTGTCTATTTTACTCAAAAATATGTAAGTTTAGTTCAATGTTGTAAATAATAGGTGAAGAAGGTTAATAATCTCTAATTTAAATTTTCTTTTAAAATTTTTCAATTACATTCTGCATGAGAATGTATTGTTGGGAATGACAAATAAGCGAAAAAGACATTAATTAGCCAAATAAGACTACATAACAAGATAAACAAAAATGAAAATGAAAAGCTTCTAAACTTAATTTAGGCATAGGGCATAGTCATTATGAAAATTAATAAATGGTAACCAGAGTTTTAAGAGTCACTTTTCAATTCAATTGACATGCAATATGCTCCATTTACATGCAAAACATATCTTGGCTACATAAGCTACCCACAGCTGGAAGAAGTTCAATTTTTCAATTACAGCTAATAGATATTTTACTGTAAGTTGAGAGGAAAATTATGTACAATATAAAAGTGTGTGATGACCAGATAAGTTGAGACTTAATCAATGACAAGAAAGATTTTGAAAAGGAAGAGCAAATGTTGCTTAAAAAAAAAAGGGGGGGGGGGGAAAGCCATTGCTGAGACATCAAGATCCCAATGGTTGCTGGTGTACACCAGGTGTGTGCATGTGCAGGATGGGTATGTAAGAAAAAGTATGAAATAAGATGAGAATCATTTACCACTTGGCTACAGCTAAAAAGGTGATATTTTGTTGCTGCTCTTCTCTGTTTTACTCTTTGTAGATGTGCTGAAGCCAGAGTCACCATGGCAGGGTGAATGAATGAACACACAACCATATGCTGATTTTCTAAATTTTAAATGTGTCTACTTAGAGAGCATCAGTCAAGCGCAGCTAAGCAGTGTAAGATTACACGAGCCTTTTTGGAGGACTGCTTTTCAAACCATACAAAGACAGAAAATCAAGGAAGTATTCGAATATGCCCTTATGCACATTATACCCATTTTCACTGAAAATGTGGGTGTTGTTTCAGCTCTCTTACAGCATTACGAGGGTTCTTCAACTAGCTTTGCTTGTCTAGGGGTCTAATCAAGTACTCAGAAGGAAACAGGCCACCTCACCCAGCTGGTGTTGCATGGGTGGTTGTGGCTGGTGCTCTGGTTCCAGCCTCAGACACACTCCAGGCTCTGGGAAACCTCCCCTGAACCACCCATCCTTATCTCCCTGTCTCACAGTGAAGCCTCATAAACATATTCTGCCCAGAAAACACAGGAACAAATGAAGAAGTGGAACAATCCATGAGGCATTTTATCCTCCACTGGGGGTAGCTGCTCCCACCTGATTGATATGCAGAAACCTATAGAAGAAAAAAGCCCACTGCATACAGATTCACAGTGTATTGAAGGAAGGCCAGGCAGGATTTGCGCCTGTAAACACTTGCTGTTGTTTGAACTGCTCTGTGGTAGGATTTTGCAATGGGAGAGAAATGCGGGAAATGCTCTCAGACGATGTCTTTTCAGTTTTTCTAAAATGAGGTTATGAGTAGTGATAGTTATGTTCTGCACTACCTTTCAGGGAAAACCTATCCAAGTAATATCTTCAAAACAGTTAACGAGGAAAGAATGTTTTTTCATGCTACTGCTACTGTTTGCATGTGCGAGTGCAGAATCTCTGTAGAACAGGAGAGAAGAGGGGGAAAGAATGGAGTTTGCAGCCGGAATTTGCCACTGGATTTATTTTGTGGTATTATATATGCGGCAAATAAGACATTTTGTTTGTATATTTCTTTTTTTTTTTTTTTTTTCCTAAGGGGTGGAAAATAAAGGTGAGATGTGAAAAAGCTATATTTTTAGCCTGTACAATTTATACATTCAGCCATTTTCATTATAAAAGAATTGAAGAAGCAGCAGTAATAGAGGTAAAAAAAAAGAACTGAAAACACAGAAGAGAAAGAAAGGGTAAGTAGAAAGAAATTAGGGCTAGATATAGCACCATATCTTATTATGGTACTACTTTTTGATGTAAAGGTTTCTACCATCTTCTTCAACAAAAGACTATCTTATACAGCCTAAGAAAAGGTTAAACCACAAGACAAGGGCAGAAGTAGAATGTTAATAAAGGCAGAAATGTATTCTTTTGTGAAAGAAGTGAAAAGCTTTCCTTCATTGTTTTATTCTAAAAGAACTTTGTAAAAAGCACATTTTCATGTGAATTCATGATTTTCTCTGCAGCCTGTCAAGTGTTTTTCCCAGAATTTAACATCAGAGTGAGTGTGTAGATAGATTACAAACTCCCCCAGTCTATTATTTCACAGGATTTAAAACTGTTGTTAGCTGAATAACATTTTTGTGTAATACACCTTGTATTGGAAATCCGAGGTTTCCAGTATTCAGTCTTCACTTCATCTCTGATCTGAAGAGAAAAGAAACTTTCAGGTTGACACCGAGGACAGAACAGAGAAGAGATGTGGCCAAGATTAAAGGAGGCATGATTTCAGTGTGTAATCTGAACAACTCACAAGGAATCCCTTCTTGCAGATGTCAACACAAAAGACGTCCTGACAGGCACTTGGCATTTTTGCATTGTTGTTCACTCAGCACACAGAGACAGGATCCAACACTTGGGACTCTCCCAGGCTCTGTAAGGTCTGACATCACACAAGGGTTTACATACTAATGTCATTGCTAATTTAGCTCCAGCTGCAGAAATATTCATTTCCTTATGATGTCATTCCTTCCCTTTCCTGGACAGTGCTATGCGATCCTGCAGTTCTTTCTCAGGATGCTCAGAGGAGCTGAAAACAGACCAGTCTATTGGCAAAGACATCTCTAGGGAACACCTTCTTCCCAGTGGCCAAAGAATACCAGAAAGAAACATAAATACCAAGAAAATTGTTTTGAAGATTTTGCCAAACTCAACATATCGGATTTGGAGCATTTCTTGTAATTACTGTATTTACTGGAAAGAGATGTATATCTATATAAACATGCATACAATGAATGTACACGTGTGCATATGTACTGCACATATTACTATATATGTGTGTCTAATTACACCTGTTATATACATATTTATGTAAATTGTGGCTTTATTATTGCTGAGATATATTACCATAGCTGCATTGTGTGTTTTAGAGCACAAATGACAGGAAATCTCTAGATTACTAGCACATTTGCAGTGTATAGCTTGACAAGGTCTATTTCAACTACTGTTGCAAATAAAAGCTGAGA
The DNA here is from genome assembly GCF_003259725.1 of Athene cunicularia. Lineage (NCBI taxonomy): Eukaryota > Metazoa > Chordata > Aves > Strigiformes > Strigidae > Athene > Athene cunicularia. Next base: position 84,366,638 of record NW_020799095.1, on the reverse strand, counting down.
CTGACAAAACACTCATCCACTACCAAAGCTCCTTTCAGCCCACACTGTTTTTCATCCCGTCCTTCCATTTTACATACTTCCATTTAAAGACATGCCCCAGTTTATGCTGTTGCTACACAGGGTTTAACTAACACAGATTAACTTCTAAGAACAACTCAATATTCAAAACTCAAGATGCTTCCCATTCTTTGATGAAGATGATCAGGGGGCCACAAAAATGATCAAGGGTCTGGAACACCTTCCTTAGAAGAATAGGCTGAAAGGGTTGGGGTTGTTCAGCCTAGAGAAGAGAAGGCTTCAAGGAGAGCTTGTAGCGGCCTTCCAGTACTTAAAGGGGGCCTGCAGGAAAGATGGGGAGGGACTGTCTATCAGGGAGCGTAGGGATAGGATAAGGAGTAATGGTTTTAAACTGAAAGAGGGTATATTTAGTTTAGATATAAGGAAGAAATTCTTTCCTGTGAGGGTGGTGAGACACTGGAACAGGTTGCCCTGAGAGGTTGTGGCTGCCCCCTCCCTGGCAGTGTTCAAGGCCAGGTTGGACGGGGCTTTGAGCAACCTGGTCTAGTGGAAGGTGTCCCTGCCCATGGCAGGGGGGGTTGGAACTAGATGATCTTTAAGGTCCCTTCCAACCCAAATAATTCTATGATTTTATGACTGAAAAGAACAGTGGGAGGGGGAGAAGCATGTGGAGACCTCAGGAATGCCATCCAGCTTTCACTAAAGTTAATATAGACATCATAAAGTCCCATTTAATTTTACTAATGCTCCATCTCCAAACTGTTCAATATATACAGCATTTTGAAACTACTGCTGCATGCTAGAGGCTGAAACACAAGACACAGGAAAAATTATTTTGAAAAGCCAGTCTCAGACTGCTGTTATAACTAAATTTCAGCTGGTGCCATGCTTAGCTTAATTACACAAATTGAAATGAAGGCTAGAGATAAAAACAGAAAAGCTATACCAGTGGTTTGCACAGTAAAAAGGCAGTACCCCTGCATGACAGGCAGCCGAGGAGAGAATATGGACAGAGAGGACATGAGGACACTGAAGACAGCCAGGGACAGGCAAGTGGTCCCAAGTCCTGCTGAAAACTGGCCTAAACTAAAGATTCTGAGTAATATGAATCAGTGTATTTAAGCTCACATAAAGCTATAGTACCTTATACCTGTTGAAAATCTAGCCCAATGTATTTCAGTTGATAGCAATGATAAGTTGAGAAGTGGATTTTAATTACTACTTACATTTGATGAATCAGTAATAATGAAAATGCAACCATTGGGGAAAATATCCCTTCAAATGAGAGCTTTATGATGCTAACATTATGTTGCACACATTATTAAAGAATGGTCTAACAGGTTGATTAGCCCTTTCTAATGGTGCCCATCCATTATTAATAAAGCAATCATACTTTTAAGGCCTGATTCTCAATTATTTCATTAGCTGGATGAAAAATTAAACAAAGATGAAGAGAGAAACATTTTAGCTTCCTTAGCAGCCCTGGAGAGGAAAACTTTTTCTCCCATAGCGTATTTACTGAACTATTTGACAAGCAGAATAACCAGCCTTTATCACTAAGGATTTTTGCTGGTGAATGTATGCCAATGAACCCACTAGATTTGTTCATTAAGTCTGACTCATGGAAAGATTGAAAAGAGTACATTATCAGCTGTAGGGAAATGCCAAAAGATTTAGATGCTTTGCTTGACCTTTGTTTATGAATTGGCTTCATCTAGAAGTGGGGCTGAAGGCCTCTGATAAAAACCCTTCATCTTTTGAAAAAGGGCAAAAAGGAGCCTTCTTGAAATATAAGCTCAATATTACTTATGCACAAACCATTTTTTTTTTCCAATTTATATAAAACTCATAATACTTTTTCCCCCATTCACCAAATCACTCAGAAACAAAAAAGTAGTTGAGGACAACGGTGAGACATTCAATTCATAAACAGAACAGCAGAACTTCTAAGAACAAATCAATATTTAAAACTCAAGATGTGTCCCATTCTTCTGCTTGTCTTCCCCATACTTACACAAACTTACTAGTCACCACATTTTCATTTTCTGATGGATTAATATGAATGACACTATCTGAGAACCAGAAATTCAGCTAATGTCCTACCATACGTCAAGAGATGTATACTAACTTTTGGGGACCAGATTAGCTCAGCCTATTGAATTTGTTTTCCATACACAGGCAGGAAGTGACATCAGCCTCTAGGCGGATACAAAGGCCATGGTTTGCAAGCATTCCTCCCCAAGCCAAAGGGGGATGAAACCTTATTTATTTGAATCTCTTAAATGTTTTGTACTTATTCCTTAATTCTTTCTGAAAGCCTCCATATACACTGCAGACCTCCTACTATTTATTCTGAAACCAAAAGTGCCTGCAGAACATTGCCTATCAAAGACTTCTTTCAAAAGATCTAGGGACAGGACTGAAAGGAAGGCAATTTACAATTGTACCATGAAAAAATTTAAGCAGAGAGAAATGGATGAATAAATTTCCCCAATGACTCCCCAGAAACAAGATCACAGCAGCTGCTGCTGCTGCTGCATCCTTGTTGGATGGTATTTTGGAGAACGGACTTAGGGGACACTTCCTTCCCACATTCCTTGGGGTGTCTCCCAGACCTAGGAACACAGACAATCAACAAGGCACGTTTCCTTGTCAGACATTAACTCACCTCACAGGGTCTCACTGCTTAAACCACTTCAATGTCATCCAAAGCAGAACACTTATAAAAACAGAAAAATGCATTTTTTTCATGTGCAGAGAAGGTGGAGAAGGGCATTCAAGAAATATGACTGTAGGAGTGTTCAGCTAAGCAGTCATTTGTCTTGGTGTTCCAAATGTCTTATGCTCTTTTTTATTTCCTCTCTTTTTTTCTTTGATTTAAATGTAACTCTACAGTATTAGATTTCTTTTTATATTCATGGCTGATGCAACAGAGGGAATATTTGGGAAGTGAAGTGAAAGCAGAGATGAAGTGAACAGAATTTAAAAAGTTGCCCTAAGAACACAAAGCATCAGAAAACAAAGAGATGTTTCTGGGAGAAGATGATGAAGGGCATGGTGAGATTCATCTCTGTGGGAAAATGGACAACAGGAATATTATTATTAAAAAAAATATAATAAGCCATAGCATTCTTCCAAAAGAATTTTATACCATCAGACTAAGCCTAACATAAAATTTTAATTTTGCTGCTATTGTTTGAGAATAGCCTATTTAAGAGTTTATACTATTGGCTTCATACTACGGTTTGAAAGCATATACTATGGCTTTATAATACATACCTAAGCCCAGACATGCCCAACTTCTCTCCATTTGTCAATCCACATACCCAGCTGCAGGGCAGAAAAGTATCACAGAATCATCTAGGTTGGAAAGGACCCTGGAGATCATCTAGTCCAACCGTTTGCCTAGCACAGTTCCCACCTAAAGCGTATCCTTAAGCGATAAATCGACCCTACTCTTGAACACCTCCAGGGATGGGGACTCCACCACCTCCCTGGGCAGCCCACTCCAACACCCAACAACCCGTTCTGTAAAGAAATGCTTCCTAATATCCAGTCTAAACCTTCCCTGGCGCAGCTTGCGGCCATTCCCTCTTGTCCTGTCGCTTGTTACTTGGTTAAAGAGGCTCATCCCCAGCTCTCTGCACCCTCCTTTCAGGTAGCTGCAGAGGGCGATGAGGTCTCCCCTCAGCCTCCTCTTCTCCAGACTAAACACCCCCAGTTCCCTCAGCCGCTCCCCGTACGACCTGTGCTCCAGACCCTGCACCAGCTTCGTTGCCCTTCTCTGGACACGCTCGAGTCATTCAATGTCCTTTTTGTAGTGAGGGGCCCAAAACTGAACACAGGAATCGAGGGACGGCCTCACCAGTGCCGAGTACAGGGGTCAGATCCCTTCCCTGTCCCTGCTGGCCACGCTATTGCTGACACCAGCCAGGATGCCATTGGCCTTCTTGGCCCCCTGGGCACACTGCTGACTCCTGTTCAACCAGCTGTCAATGAACACCCCCAGGTCCCTCTCTGACTGGCAGCTCTCCAGCCACTCCTCCCCAAGCCTGTAGCGCTGCTGGGGGTTGTTGTGGCCCAAGGGCAGCCCCCGGCATTTGGCCTTATGGAAACTCCTCCAGTTGGCCTCAGCCCATGGCTCCAGCCTGTCCAGGTCTCTCTGCAGAGCCTCCCTGCCCTCGAGCAGATCAACACTCCCACCCAACTGGGGGTCATCTGCAAACTGACTGAGGGTGCCCTCAATCCCCTCGTCTAGATCATCAGTAAAGATGTTAAACAGGAGTGGCCCCAAAACCGAGCCCTGGGGGACACCACTCGTGACCAGCCGCCAACCGGATTTAACTCCGTTCACCACAACTCTCTGGGCCCGGCCATCCAGACAGTTTTTTACCTAGCGAAGTGTGTGATTGTCCAAACCTCAAGCAGCCAGTTTCTCCAGGAGAATGCTGTGGGATATGGTGTCAAAAGCCTTGCTAAAGTCAAGGTAAATTACATCTATAGCCTTTCCATCATCCAACAAGCTGGTTGCTCTGTCATAGAAGGAGATCAGGTTTGTCAAGCAGGACCTGCCTTTCATAAACCCATGCTGACTGGGCCTGAGCATCTGGTTGTCCCGCACATGTTGTATGACGGTACTCAGGATGAGCTGCTCCATCAGCTTCCCGGGCACTGAAGTCAAGCTGACAGGCCTGTAATTTCCTGGATCATCCTTCCGACCCTTCTTATATATGGGCGTCACATTGGCCAATTTCCAATCTGTTGGGACCTCCCCGGTCAGCCAGGACTGCTGGAAAATGATAGAAAGTGGCCTGGTGAGCCCCCCAGACAGCTGCTTCAGCACCCTCAGGTGTATCCCATCTGGTCCCATAGACTTGCGTATGTCTATGTGATGCAGCAGGTCACTGTCTGTCTCCTGGATTGCAGGGGGGTTCTCCCAGTCTCTGTCTTCTGGCTGAGGAGGCTGGATTTCATCAATACAACTAACCTTGCTATTAAAGACTGAGGCAAAGAAGGCATTAAGCATTTCAGCCTTCTCCTCATCACTTGTTACCATGTTTCCTCCTGCATCTAGCAGGGGGAGACTCTCCCTGGACTTTCTTTTGCTACTGACATACTTATAGAAACTTTTCTTGTTATCCTTGATTGCAGAGGCCAAATTAATTTCCAGTTGGGCTTTAGCCCTTCTGATTTCCACCCTGCAGAGCCTCTCAGCCTCTTTGTAATCACTGTGAGTGGCTAGCCCCTTCTTCCAAAGCCTGTAAACTCTCCTTTTCTCCATGAGTTGCAGCCAAAGCTCCCAGCTCAGCCACGGTGGTCTTCTCTGGCATCGGCTTCTCTTAGAGCACCTGGGGACCGCCTGCTCCTGAGCCATTAACACTTCCTTCTTAAAGAGCACCCAGCCTTCCTGGACCCCTGTACCCTTCAGGACAGTCTCCCAGGGGAGCTTTTCAAGCAGGTGCCTAAACAAGACAGTCAGCCCTTCTAAAGTCCAGGATGTCAGTCCTTCGTATCTCTCTCTCCTGACGTCTCTAAGAATAGAGATCTCTATTATTTCATGATTGCTGTGCCCTAGTTGGCCTCCAACCTCCACGTCATTCACCAGCCCTTCTCTGTTCGAGCACAGGTGTAGTGAAGTTTGCCAAAACACTTGCCTTTTTCCAGGCTCCAAGCTCACCTTCATGCAGGCTCTAAGCTCCTCTCCATCTAGTCCAACAGCACTGGTAATAGGAAGTGCTGAACACCCTAAAGCTTATCCATCAGTGTGGCTCTCCCTGAGAACTGTGTGGATGTCTGGAACTGATGGTCCAGCCTCATTTCCACATATATTTGAAAATGGAAGTTGCATGGTTCACACTATACTGAATACATGTCTGCTCCTGCAATCTTGTGTCAATTGGAAGAGTAGCCTGAAGCACAGCCTAAACAGCTGATGCCTGAGTAGGCAGACCTATAAACCAACCCTCAGGGTCTTGGAAAATGTCAAGGTCTTCGGGTTTGGGTTTGTGTATGTGGCGGGGGTTTTGGTAGCAGGGGAGGGGGATACAGGGATGGCTCCTGTGAGAAGCTTCTCAAAGATCTCCCAGCTCCGAGTCGGACCCACCTCTGGCCAAGGCTGGGCCAATTAGCGATTGTGGCTGCACCTCTGTAATAACGTATTTAAGAAGGGGAACTGGAGAGGAGAAGGAGTTGTGAGGGAAATACCTATGCTAATACCAAGATCGGTGGAAGAAAGGAAGGAGGGGAGGAGGTATGCTGGAGCAGAGACCCACCTGCAGCCTGTAGCGAGAGGACAGGCTGTGCCCCTCCAGCCCATGGAGGTCCATGGTGGAGCAGATACCACCTGCAGCCCATGGAGGACCCCATGCCAGAGCAGGTGACTGCACCCACAGAAGACCGGGCTCTGAGGGAAGCCTGTGCTTGGAGCAGTCTATTGCTGGGAGGACCTGCACCCTGTGAAAGGGACCCACATTGGAACAATTCATGAAGAGCTGCCTCTTGTGGGAAGGACTCATGTCTGAGAAGTTCGTAGAGGACTGTCTCCTGTGAGAGGGAGCCCATGCTGGAACAGAGGAAGAGAGTGAGGAGTCCTCCCCCTGAGGAGCAAGGCGTGGCAGAGACAGTGGGTGAGGGACTGACTTCAACCGCAATCCCCTGCCCCCTGTGCCACTGGTGGGGAGGAGGGAGAGAAACAGGGAGAAAAGCTGAGCCCGGGAAAAAGGGAGGGGTGAGGGGAAGGCTTTTTTAGGATGTGATTTCTCACTGACCTACTCTTTGACTGGTAAATTAGAGTTGGTGGCAGTATTCAAATTAAATGGATGTTCTTTTTCTTTCCCAGTCAAGTCTGTCTTTTGCCTATGACCATAACGGGTGACTCATCCCTTCCTGTCCTTGCCTCTATCCATGAGCCTTTTGTTATATTTTATTCTCACCATCCCTGAAGGAGAAGAAGTGAGCAAGTGGCTTCGTGGTGCTTAGTTGCCCTCTGGGCTTAAAACCAGTCTTTTTCCTTCATTGCGCATGATGTCTAACACTATGGCATCCTTTGATTATTGTTACTAATAAAAATTTCTGGACTACATGAGACCATTGCCACATTTGCCCTGTAAGCTATTTAAGTCCAAAGTTTGTATATAGCTTGTATCCAATATTGATTATAAAACGGTGGCATTTAGTCCAAAATTTATACATAGCTTGTATCCAATATTGATTATAAACCAGTGGGTTTTGTGTCTCCATTGTACAACACTGTTAGGACACAGGCCTACTGCAGAGTGACCAAGATATTAAAGTCATAGGAAGGGAGGAAAAAGTTTGCTTTTATTAGCATTTTGTTAATGTGCTTCATGTTGCTAATCCTTGACCTCAATCTGTTAATACAGTATTTTCAGATTTAGAGTGCCAGGACCATTTCTGAGTGAGTCCATTTTGGCAGGAAATTTAATTTGGGCTTACGGTAAGCAACAGAACTGAAAACTGACACAGTGATAGTACAGCATATTATAGTATTATAGTATCTGATTTCTGATTTACTTTTTGCAATGTTATAGAAACATAGTACTGTACAGAGATTAGATTTCTGAAAGGACTGGAAGACAATATCCATATCCAGTAAATCAGGTGCTTAATGCAACAAATACCCACTGATTACCTGTAGTTAAAAATATGAACTAAAATACTTTCACAGTAACGTGTAACGTTACAAGAAAGGAAGTAAAATAGAGCAAAAATTGATAACCATGTGAAAGACAAAGAGATGCTGTGTATTTTTGAAGAATGCCAGTTGTGATTCAGTGTAGTCATACTTTGAAATAAGTGATATATTTGTTGTTTCAGAAAAGGCTGGATAAACTCCCCCTCTCCGTTGTTATGAAAGAGGTCTAATCATAACTCCTGCATCATTGCATTATCAGACAACTAGATTACGACTCCTAATCTTTCCACTACAGGTGACAAGAGCAGTTCTGTCATCAAACTTTGCAAAACAGAATCAGCTTGAATATTCAAAGTCAGTATTTCAGCATGATAAAATGGGCTTTGTGTAAACGTTGACAACCAGAAAGCATTACTGCTCCTGCATGTTCAAATGAAAAGTAGATGAATAATTTTTAGAGGACCTACCTACTCATGAAAATTTGGAAATTATTCACAATCTTGCTTTCTCCATTAACCTGGCTTCTGATATATAATCAACGTATTTCAGGGTAACTCTCATCTAAGTAGTATTTATTTAAAAAATAAAAGAAAAAGCACTGATAAAAATGTAGGGGCCTTCAATGAACATTTGACTTTGAGTAGTAGTCCCTGTTTCAGCAAGCCTGCAGAAATTGGATGCCCTTCTTTCCCCTTCTCTGTCAGAATCTTGCTGGGGGAGTCAGGGAAACTACATATTTTCCCCACCTATCCAATGGGTTTCTTGGGACCCTTAATTAGCTAGTTTCCAAGTCATTCAGTTATTATTTACTAAAAACTTTATTCTCTTAACAGTGTAAAAGAAAGACTATGATGTTTTTTTGGTTGGTTTTTTTTTTTTTTACTGTTTGGGTTGGGGTCCTTTTTGCATTCTGTTCCCTACATCTGAAAAGATTTTTTTAAAACCTCTCAATCACATTGAGTTTTTTGGCAACCAGACTATGGCTGAAAGTAGAAAATTATCTGAGACAATGGAATGAGTCCTGCATCAACTAAAACCTTTGTCAACTCACAAATATTAGACTTCAAATAAATCATTCAAACTCCTTTCATTAGTTTGATGTTTACATATACAGAGTTAACAGGCCAAGTAACTTGTTTCATCGATTTCTCATTTTCTTCTGAAGTGTTTGTTTGGCATGAGGGAGGGATTGTAGACTAGTTTCACTAGTTCCCAGTGTTGGCACCATTGGGAAGCCAAAACCTGAGTCTTGCTCTAAATAGGTATTTTAATGTCTAAAAACTAATGAATAATTTAAGTGTCTTATCCCTTTTAAATAACGCACTGAGAGTTCTTTATAGTTGTGTCTGGATTTTGAGTTTATATAATCGCTTAAAAAAATTCTCCATGCAACCACCAGGGCTATAGATCATCACCTAAGTCACTATATAGCAATAGGAATCTGGGAAACAGAGCTGTAGGACACTGGTGAAAACCACCAGCAGAGAAGGTCTTACCCAGAATATGCCTAGGGGAAGCTGAATTTTTCTTTTAAGCAATCACCTCTTCCCTGCCAGCAGGATCCTCACAGATTCTTATACTCCTTTCTTCTTCCTCCCAATCCTCCACTCCCTCCCCCCTTTTTTTTTTTTTCTTTTTTTTTTTCTCATTTGTTTACAGAAACTTTGGCTAAAGAGAAAAGCAAGTTTATATTTACATATGACAGTCTAAACCACTGTTAAGAAGCAACTGACTGATAGTGACACATAGCATGGTAGGGTTGTAGCTAGACACCTTCTTTAGGATACCGGGGAAAGCAGGACACATGAATAGAGACCAACTTTAAAAAAAAAAAAAAAAAAAAAAAAAAAAAAAAACAACAAAAAACCAACAAAAACAAACCACTGCAATGTGCATTGCACCTTGAGGATAACACCTGTAACAACAGCTAATGCTGGGCTCCTGCAGCTGGGTGCCAGTCTGTGCTCTCCAGGAATGATTCTTCATTCTGAGCTGCGTTGGAAAAAATGCTTACAAACAGGCAAATTTTTGACACCTCAGCAAAGAAAGAGAGAAGAGAGAGAACCTACTAGGATGACTGTTCAATGGAGTATTTACAAAAAACCCTGCCACTAAGTCACAAAACACGACAAAGTCCTGGGGTAACGTTAGACTGTGCAGGAATCAGGAAGCCAAGTATATGATTTTTTTTTATTATTTTTTTATTTTTTTAGCGCTGAATGAGCAATTTGAGTGTGAACCTAACTCTAAGTGTGCAGTCCCATTTGCCTCAGTGGGAGTTTTCATATGCTTAAATTTAAGCATATGCTAAATATCTTGTACAATTGGGACCCATTTACATCTTTAAGTAGGAGAAGCAGCGTGGGTGATGGAGTAAGTCATTTCTGGAGCTCAGGCAGGGATATACATAAAATTAAAAATATGAAGAACAAATGAGTAAGTGGTGTATTAGAGTAGTAAGTGTCTGCCTGTAAATTGTTAGCAAACTCAAGCCATTAAAAAGCAGTCACATGATTCCAAAAAGGCAGTGTGGAGAGTTACTGTTAATGCATGTCATAAACATCTCTAATTATCAACAGACATAAATGCCCTCAATGTTAAAAAAATAAAAACAACAAAATGAGTACGTGGCTATGCATAGATAATTTTCTCATGTCTCACTGTTAGCAGAGATTTTCTTCCTTTGATCCTTGCACAGGAGGCTGT